>NC_029778.3:76246593-76291761 GCF_000817695.3 Arachis duranensis | reverse complement strand
AGGAGAGGATTCTCGGTTCGAATTTAAGACAAGATTACCATCGAATTTACCAGCGATGTCGAAAAAATCTAACGGTAATTATCGGGCCAATTTTTCTCTTTTTCCTCTAATCATTACGGATAAATTTATAGTCAAAAACTCGAATCTACTGGTAAACCTGCCGCTAACTTGCACTAACAAATCTGCTAGTAAATCTGACAGTATTCAATATTTTTTTTATAGTGAGTTACAATAAGAATCATATGCACAAGTAGTCATTCATCAAAACACATAAGCACGCATATCATGTAAGATAATAAATTTGTATTAAACTAAAATAGCATTACTAATACTTTGAGGCTTAACTCATCAAATTCTATTTCGTACATAATAAGGGTGGTTGCCAAAAAAAATTTATTCTGGGTTTTAAAATCGAATAAGTCGCATTAGTTGTTCAAAAGTTTAAATTTTAATTGATATTTAACTAGAGTTGAATTAGATATAATGAAATAATTTATTTATATATAAAACATATATGTTTTTTTTAAATAAAATTTTTACTTCATTATTTTAAGTCAATTAATCACTAAAAAGTTAAAATCGGTTCAATTAGTTTACCAGTTTATTGATAGTTTTTATTTTTTGCTTTTGACCAGTTTTTAGTTTTTGTTATAAATTGGATTGATCTAATGGCCAATCTTTATTGAATTGGCCGATTTAATCTAATTCTTAAAATCATAGATTTAGTTATTTAACCTTTAATTTGGTCTAGTAAAAAGATGAATTTTACTAATACACGCTCAATTGTAAAACACTAAAAAAATATTTTATTCAAAATATTGAAAATATAAATTTTTCATATTTTCAATACATTTGCCTTTTTAATTTTTATAAACATGTTTGTTTGAGGACAATTATATACCAACTTTATATGGATTTTTAAAGTAGAACTCTGATTTTTTTAAAGAACATGACACCTTTGTATTTTTTATTTTTTTTAAATAGATAATTTTTAATTAAAAATAAAAAATTATTTTTTGAGTTAAAATATTAATTTTGGACTAAAATTTTTTGCCTTTTTAATAGGTTATTAGATTAAAAATTGAGATATTTTAATTAAAATTTAATATATTTGAGCTAGATTATTAAAAAAGTTGTTAAAAATAATTTTAAAAATGGGGAAGGAATGAAAAAAATTTAGATAGATTAAACGGGCCGGGTCGATTATTTTGCATGCCCATTTATTTAATGTCAGGTTCATTGAGTCGTCGAGCCCGTTAAAAGTTTCCTTTTCACAAGTTTATTTTTGGAATTAAAAGTCCATCTATTTAAAGTGGTTAAATGGGCCAACCTAATGAATTTGTCCTATTTTAATAGCCCTAATGTGTTAAATCTTTCTAGTGCCATCAAGTTTTGGGTGACAAAATTTTAATTATATACAAATATTATCTATCTCGATGTTCTAGTTGTTGCTTGTAGTTTCTTTGCAAAGAACGTCTTAAAGATTCCAATTATACTCAAATTTGTCTTACTTCAAAAATTAATCCGATGAAAAGAAGAGTTTATTTCAACTAATTTATTTTATGTTCAATTTTTTACAAAATTATCTCTAAAATTTTGCTACACCAACTTAAAAAATGTACAAATAAAATAATAAGCGTCATGTAAAATATATTTGTGAAGGAAAAACTCATCTAAGATAACATCAAGAATATATTACCTAAAAAATAAAAGGCATAAAGAAGACGACTGAAAAGTAAAAGTTGAATCGAATATGAGCAAATCATACTATATATTGAGTTCATGAAATTTCTTGCAAATTATGATGAGAAAATTCAATTTCAATGAGACATGGATTAAATCACTATGGTTAAAAGAGTTTTTTAAAAATAAATTTATTAATAATTTGTGAGAGTTTTAAATTTCACATATTAAAAATAAAATTGTTACAAAGTTAATTTTGTTAGTATTTGACAATTTTTTAACAAAAAATAATATTATCTTAAAATAATAAAAATATAGGTTTTTTTTTTAAGTCTTATTGTCTTATATTAAAAATATTTTTAAAAAAGTTATAAATCTTAAAGATAAAAAGTATATTTTATCTTTTGATTATATTATTTATTTATTTTACGAAATCTTTTGAAGCAAAAGGTTAGTTAGAGCGAGCGAGCGAGTGGAGTGAGAAGTGTGAGAAAGGGAGAAGAAAGCAGTGTTTGGGAGACATGACCGGCGAAGAGGTTTCCGGCCCCGCTGGCCCCAAACTCCTCCGCCTCCTCTACTTCGTCGGCGCCGGAGGTATTCCATTTCCCCCTTTATCTCTTTCACTTTCTCTCTCTCTCTCTCTCTAGTTCTTTTTGTTTCTTCTAATTGAATTCGCAACTGTTTCAGTGATCTGCACCGCCGCCATCAATAAGTACCGCGATTACGAGAGGAAGACTCTCATTCAGCAGCAGCAGCAGCAGTTGAAGACCAAGGCAGTCGCTGTAGAAGCTCCAACTTCGCCGGATTCTGCTGTTGCCACCGTCCACAAAGCTCTCAAATAATAAAAATAACTAAGATAAAGGTTAGGTTTTTGTTTTGGGGCAATTTTTTGAGCTCCTTGTATCGCAATTTGGCAGTTGCAAACTCTCTTCACTGGTGGTTATAATATGAGATGATGAATTTTAGTATCACATAGAAAGTGTATCAATCATGTGTTCTTTTTTATTTGATTTGTTATCAACACAATTATAAATTTTTAAGTTAGATTAGGAGTTCCACCATGGTGATTACTGGTTACTGATTAGATAAGCTAGGTTTATACTTTAGACTTTAGAGTTTTAACGAAATCCACCATTCATACTGCAGGAAAAGGTAACTAGTTACATTGACATGATCCTATCCCACCTAGTGAAATTGGTAATTTTTTGGTCATGACTATTGACTTGTGAGATTCAAGTTCCAGTAAAGCGCCTACTAAAGGCAACTTTGCTGTGGTCCTCTGTTGTTTCGGATAACTTGAATTTTGGCAATTGGATCAGAAAATGGTTGAGATTAATAGTTTACTCATTTTATAGATAACTTGTTTGACGTATAACTGTCTCAAAAATATAATTAAGATTACAAAACTCATTTTTGCAGTCAGCAATCAACTTTACCCACCCTTTTTTTGCAATAATACTGCCAATTACAATGTAGTTGTAGTAGGAGGCATTTTGAGCTGAGTTTGCATCTTGCTTTTCGGAGTTATGTTCTCAAAAATTGACAGCAAAAGCATATGGCAATCTCAGAGTCCATCGTAGCACATAGGAACAACAGATTGCTTTCTTATAAGTTGTAACCTAGAGATCATAGCTAGAAACAACAATCTCTCAATCTGTGGGGTTACGGTGCGTACGTTTACCCTCCCGAAACCCTGCTAAGTTGGAGAGTTGTGCATAAGACTACTGTTTTTGTGCAATGTTTTGCAAGTGGTAAGAAGAAAATGGGGGTAGATCTTTGCCGGTGTTACCTGATGCAAATCCAAATAAGACTACGCCTTTCCTTGAGTGAACAAGGAGAGATTACATACTTTAGTGAGCCATGGAATTGGAAGCCAATAAAATGGCTGTGATCTAGAAACTTGGTAGGCTTTTTGTGGGCTTGTCAAGAAGAGAGAAAAATGAAGGTAAGATTGGGACCAAAATTGACTAATGAGGGACAATCACTAGTGGTCGTTGGTCCCAAACAGGGGAGAACCAGTGTAGAAGTCAACCGTTATGAAAGTGTAACTAGGTAATGCTGAAGTAGACCCCTTAGAATTGGTACAGTTGTTGTTGCTTGGTTGGAGAAATGGAGAGCATCTTAAAGACTCAAATTTTTTTGGCTTTGCAGCATTGGAAAAGACTAGCGTGCTAGAAAACCAAATTACCATTATAACATGATTGAGAGTTGTATGAGAGAGACATGGAGTACTTGATAGATTTATTCAGATTTAGCCACTGATCGTGTGTTAGTGTGTGAATTTAAATGTATCATTGGACTGTATAGTGAAGTCAGATTAAGGCTTGGTTTGGTAAAATTTTTTGAAGAGGTGCTCGTGCTTTTAAAATGTACAAGTTCTTCATTTTGCATTTGGTAAATAAAAAAGACTATGTGCTTATGCTTGCAACTTTTAAAAAATAGGAGTGCTTTTGAAAACACTTAAGGTGAAGCTTTTAAAAGATAGCTTGTGCTTATCAAAATTAAAATGTCTCAGACATTAATTAATATTCAAATTTAATTTTTACATTAATGTCTATTATAGTATTTGTAAATTTTTAAAAACTATTTTACTAAATGTACTTGTTGTTACTTATGCTTATTGAAAGTTATTTTTAATTTAATTTACCAAACATAGATGTTACAAGTTTTGAAAAGTAAAAACTTTACTAATCCAAGTTTAAGTAGATTATGGTCATCAGCATTCGGAATGTTTTGGAGATAGTGATGAAAGCAAACTCAAAGGAAAGTTGCATTCGATGAGAAAAGTGTCATTGTTTTTACAAATAATCAGGCTGAGTTATTAAAATATGATTGCTGATAGTATCTGAGTATCTGATATGAACATGCCACCGATCATATATCTTCAAACTATGAAGATAGATGCATCAACGTTCAAGATTTTCTCTAGAGTCTAGCATTTGAATTAGCAATTGTAGCCAAATTAGGTGGACAGGAGTATTCTTAGATTCACTTAAGAAATTGAAGCAGCAGCTGGGTATTCCCCAAACTGATTTGGTCCATCCATAATGCAATCAAGTCGAGTTATGAAAGGAAGGCCAAACTAATATTGGCCAAGAAAATAAAAATAAAAAAGAAAATAAAAGAGAGAGAAAAAGATTTAGATAGGTAGTATGGATCTTTTATTAATGTCAGTTATGAAAGGAAGACTAGTTAGTTAGATTCTTTTTGCTTATCTTAACCTTAATTCATTAGGTGCATATATAGATTTTTAAGTAGAAACTGTAAGAGTCCAAACCATGGTTTGGAATTTTCCATGCTAGTTGTAATTTGATGATGGATAAGGCCTCTACCTTTTTAATTCTGCAAACAAGTTCACTTCAGAGAAGTTTCCTTCTAAACATAAATTGATAGGTGAGATAATCCCGTTTCTGTGGAGTGTGGATGGTTTTGGAGTTGAACTGTTGGTGTGGATTGTGGAAAGATAATTTCTATGCAAATATCACTGCCGTTAAAAAACAATTGTTGTAACTCATGGAATCAAAACTTTGGGATATACGAAAAATAGAAACATTTACATATACAAATAGAATAAATAGTCAAATTAGTCCTAAAAAATCACTTGTTCTCTAAATTGGTTTTTGAAAGATTTTTTGAATCAAATATGTCCTTCAAAGATTTTAAGTTAGTCACATTAACTTTTTTGTCACTTCTATTGTTAATAGCGGCAAAATTTGCTAATCTGACACGTTAAGTGACACCACACTAACCACAGCATAGACTTGTCTTAATTGACTGCTAACATGATAAATTTATGCAATTATATCAAATCAACTTTCAATTGAGGGAGATCTCGAGGTATTGAAATTCCTCATTTTTTGATTTATTTGATCTAATTTCATAAATTTATTATATTAGCAGCCAATTAGGATTGTCAAATGTGTACTATGGTGTTACTTAACATACCATATCAGCAAACTTTAGCGTAATGAGCAATGAAAGTGACGGAAGAACTGATATGACCAACTAAATTTTTAAAGAATGGATTTAATTAAAAAAAAAATAACTCCGCCTATGTTACACTTGCGGTACATAGCCGGTCCCGAGCCCGGATAAAGGAGGAGGGTTGTGTTAGGCCTTCGGCAACCAACATAAAAATATAGCCGAACCCCCCATGACATGAATCAAAGACATTATTGCGCTAAAGCTAGGTCGTTGCCCGGAAGCAACGCGTTGTATGGCTCGAGTACGGTGTCAAAGCAAGAGCCGCTGCATCGGTGCCCGGATGTAGTGTTAAATGAGCAAGGGTTCTCGCGTTTTCGTGAATGGACGAGGGTAAATAAGCTAGTTCACAAAGGAAAAGGTAAAGGTCGAAGCGACAGAAGGTTGAGATTTGGGACATGGAACATAGGCACTCTAACAGGAAAGTCCATGGAGGTGGTGGACACCATGACAAGGAGGAAGATTAACATTATGTGCCTACAAGAAACGAAATGGGTTGGTGCAAAGGCTAGGGAGTTGGATTCTTCTGGTTTCAAACTTTGGTATACAGGAAAGGTGAAGAATAGGAATGGAGTTGGAATAATTGTGGATAAGCAGTGGAAGAAGGACGTAGTGGATGTCAAGAGGGTGGGAGATCGGATCATCTCTATCAAACTTGTGGTGGAGAGAGATGCTTTCCATGTGATTAGCGCCTATGCACCGCAAGTGGGTTCGGACGAACAACACAAGATAAGGTTTTGGGAGGATCTAGAGAGTTTGGTTCAAGGCATACCTTTGGGAGATAAGATTTTCTTAGGAGGAGATTTAAATGGCCATGTTAGGAGAGAAGAGACTAGATATGGGAGTATTCACAGAGGCCATGATTTCGGGGTGATCAATGTCGAGGGTAAAACTATTTTGGACTTTTCCTCGACTTTTGATCTTCTCATCGCAAATACATGTTTTAAAAAGAGAGACGAACGTCTTATAACCTATAAAAGTGGCATGACAAGCTCTGAAATTGACTTCTTCTTGTTGAGGAGAGTCGACCGGAAATTTTGCATTAACTGTAAAATTATCCCGGGAGAGAGTTTGACAACACAATATAGGGTGGTCGTTATGGATTTTCGCGTTGAGCAAAAGTTGAGGAAAAGACATCATACGAAGAACCCAAGGACGAGGTGGTGGCGGATGAAAGGTGAGGAACAAAGAAACTTCCTAAGACGGGTAGGAGAAGAGGCAAAGTGGGATGGGAATGGAAGCACGGAAGAGATGTGGAGGGAGATGGCAGAAGTTATTAGAAGAATAGCAAAAGAAAGTTTTGGTGAATCTAAAGGAATAGGACCAAGAGACAAGGAGTTCTGGTGGTGGAATGCGAGTATACAAGAAAAGATAAAGATAAAAAGGGAATGCTTTAAAGAGTGGTCTTTATGCCGCAATGCAGATAACTGGGAAAAATATAAGGCGGCTAAGAAAGAGACAAAAGTGGCTGTAAGTGAAGGAAGAACAAGAGCATATAAGGGTCTCTACCAGTCTTTGGGCACGAAAGAAGGAGAAAAATATAGAATCGCAAAGAGCCGGGAAAGAAGAACGAGAGATTTGGATCAGGTTAAGTGCATAAAGGATAAGGATGGAGAGGTGTTGGCTCAAGAGGAGAAGATTAATGAAAGGTGGAAGAGCTACTTTTACGAGTTATTTAATGAGGGACAGAAGACTCTTCCGAGCCTTGGTCGATTATGCACAATGGAAGAAGATCAAAACTTTGACTACTATCAAAGGATTCGAGACTTCGAGGTAAAAGAGGCTCTAAAGCAGCTGAAAAATGGCAGGGCAGTAGGACCTGATAATATCCCGATTGAGGTTTGGAAGGGTCTTGGAGGAAAAGGCATCAACTGGTTAACCAAGCTTTTTAATGAGATTTTAAGGTCAAAGAAGATGCCTGATGAGTGGAGAAAGAGCACCTTGGTACCTATCTACAACAATAAGGGGGATATACAAAGTTGCAGCAACTATAGAAGGATTAAGCTTATGAGTCATACTATGAAGTTATGGGAAAGGGTGATAGAACGGAGGTTGAGAAAAGAGACACAAGTAACAGAGAACCAATTTGGATTTATGCCAGGCAGATCTACCACTGAAGCGATATACCTATTAAGAAGGATGATGGAGAGGTATCGTAATAATAAAAGGGATTTACACATGGTGTTTATTGATTTGGAAAAAGCGTATGATAGGGTACCAAGGGAGGTCTTATGGAAGGTTTTAGAAAAGAGGAGAGTAAGGATCGCATATATTCGGGCAATTAAAAACATGTATGATGGGGCCACAACTAGTGTGAAGACTCAAGGTGGTGTGACAGAGGAATTCCCTATTGGTATAGGATTACACCAGGGATCATCCTTAAGTCCATACCGTTTCACATTAGTCTTGGAAGTACTCACAGAGCACATCCAAGAGCTTGTGCCATGGTGCATGTTTTTTGCCGATGATATCGTCCTTATGGGAGAGTCAAGGGAAGACCTAAATAAGAAGTTGGAGTTATGGAGAGAAGCTCTAAAAGTGTATGGTCTGCGCATAAGCCATAGCAAGACGGAATATATGGAATGTAAGTTCAGTCTGAGAAGGGCATCTGGTTTTATATGCGACAAAAAAGTGCCTTTAAAACTTAAAGGTAAATTCTATTGCACCGCTATAAGACCGGCTATGCTTATGGTACGGAGTGTTGGGCGGCTAAAGGGGAGCACGAACATAAGCTGAGTGTGGCAGAGATGAAGATGTTGAGATGGATGAGTGGTCATACGCGATTGGATAAAATAAGGAATGAAGATATAAGGGAGAGAGTTGGAGTAGCACCCATTGTGGAAAAGATGGTTGAATCGCGTCTCAGATGGTTTGGACATGTGAGAAGAAGACCGATAGAACATCCAGTCAGGAGGGTGGATGAGATGGAAGATGGACAAAGGGCGAAAGGCAGATGAAGACCTAAGAAGACCATCATGAGGTGGTCAAACGAGATCTACATGTAAACGGTCTCTCTGTAGACATGATACATGACAGAGCACAATGGCGTCGTTTGATTCATGTAGCCGACCCCACTTAGTGGGACAAGGCTTTGTTGTTGTTGTTGTTGTTGGATTTAATTAAAAAAAATCTTTCGGTGATCAATTTGGAGAACGGGTGATCTTTTAAGAACAAATTTGACTATTTACTCTATCCAAATATCATATGGTTTCTGTAATATTTTAAGTATGACAACAATGTAATTTTAGCCAAAATATAAACTTAATCAATAATACCATGTGAGTTCTCACATGCAATTGTTTTCATGTAAAGTTGATATTTGAGAATCGTTAGATTATTTGACAAGTTTAACTAAATCATCATCTAACGGTTTTCAACTATCAACTTTACATGAAGACAA
This sequence comes from Arachis duranensis, assembly GCF_000817695.3. Taxonomy (NCBI): domain Eukaryota; kingdom Viridiplantae; phylum Streptophyta; class Magnoliopsida; order Fabales; family Fabaceae; genus Arachis; species Arachis duranensis. The sequence goes on along the minus strand of NC_029778.3, from coordinate 76,282,697 downwards.
TTGTATTTATCCTTAAAGTTTGTTAAAAGTTTCAAAAATACTCATTAAGTTTAATTTTGTTTCAATTTTGTGTTAGAAGTTTTCGATTTGTATCAAATATATTCTTAGTGGTTAATTTTTCAAAAAATTTAAGATCAATTCAGTAACAATTCCATAAGAACAACTTCTAACACAAGCAAACTAAATATAGTTTTCATGAAAATCGAAAATTTTTTCGGATAAAATTAAAATAAAATAAAATTTCAGGATCTTTTTAAAATTTTTAGCAAATTTTAAGGACAAAAGATATCTTTTATCTAAAAATATTATATTATTTAAAAATACGATAAAAATAACCAATAAATATTATATTTTTGTAAGTGACAAAAAGACTTTCATATTTACTAACGGCTTATTTGTTTAATATATGAATTTTTGTGATAATATTTAATAAATACTTAGAAGGTGTATAAAAAATTCAGAGCAAAATTTAATCTTTAAATTTTTTTTTCTTTTACAATATGGCCATTCACAATAATTTAAAAAAAATACACTTGATATAAAATTATCAAATTTTAAAGATAAAAAAATTTATTTTTCTAATAATAATTACAAAAATTTGTATATATATTTAATATTGAATTTTTTATCATATTTTTAAATCTTTTAAAAATTTATTTGTTGTTAGTATTTTTTAAAATTATTTTTATCAGTCATATAAATTTTCAAGTACAATTTTAATAGTTTATAAATGCTATAGTTAGCTTATTATAGTTCTCATTACTGTTGTTACAAAATTTTAGCAAGACATAAAAAATTTAATTAATACTAAGGTAATAATTTTTTATTATTTAATGATATTTTAATTTAAATTATAATTAAAAAAGTGTTTTCCAATAATAAAAAACAGTGATCTTAATTTTTGCTGCACTTTGTAAATATTGACAAAATTAGCATAGTCATTATAGCCATTGCAGTGATAGTTATCATTACATTCACCATAATTTACGATATATATACAAAATATTTTTAGATATTTTTTAACTATTATAAAAAATTTGTTGGATATTGTTAGATTTATCTGCAGAATTCTCAAAAAAATTTGTCATTAATATGTTTATTGTCAGAATGAATTTGATTATATAAACCTTATCGAAAATTGTTTATTTTAAATTTTTTCGTCCACCGCTAATTATTATCGAAAAACTTTTATTGGTAATTTTTACTTTTATATTTTTTTCTCCAATAAATTCGATTTATTAATTAATAATTAAATTAATATTTATCCGACAATAAATTTAAATTTTAAATTTTTTAAAATATTCATTATTCCTCATGTATTAAAATATGCTTATCAGCTAAAAGTATAACTTCTAGTGAAACATAAGACGATAAAAAAATAAATAACAATTTTAGATTTTTAGTTATTCCTATATGAACAAAACAGTATAAATATTAACAGATAACAATAATTAACAGCATATATTTCAACATATATTTTTTTAGTCTTAACAAAATAAAAATACACTTAATTTTTATGAATAAGAAATCAATAGTTGCCTAATGAATACCCTTACCAGCAAGGTTCTTATCTTGAAGTCGGTATTCATGTGAAACCCAATCAATTCCATCTCTCTTAGGTGCTTTACTTTTGTGAAACACTAGAGTTTTTATCATGCTCATCACAAGCTTCTTATTCACGACAGATCTATAAAAAAAGACGACATAAGGATAATTGGATCATTTGCAAAAAGTAATTAATTATACCAAATACTTTATACATGAATGTTTCATGTATAATCAAATAAGAGTGTAATTTGATCACTGAATGAAATCTATACTAAAATTTTAAGTATAGAAAAGATAAATAATTTTTCCAAAGTGGAAATCTAATTTCACTTCCGAATGCTTTCTTTTAGAAATAATTAAAAAATATATATAAATTGTTTTCTTTTAGAAATAATTAAAAAATATATATATAACAGAAAGTCGTAGTATCTATATCAGCTTACTTTTCATTCAAATTAGATTGTAAAAATTTTAATTTCACCCCCAAAATTGAAACTTAACTTAGATGACTGTTTAGCATAAAGTTGTACTATGAATGTAAAATCTCAGTATAGTTTTATACACCAAACCAGAAACAATTGTCAAGCTAATTTAGCAAATTATTCAAAATCAAATTGTACAAACCTATCACAATATATACATGGTTTAGACAAAAAAAAAACTAGCATAAAAGCATATTTTGACTAGAACGTTAACACAATTCAATCATTTCTATAATATTTACTTATACAAATTAGATAGAATTTTCAAAAACCACTCATCACTTGAGTGCCTACTACCACATTTTTCCAAAAACCAATGCAACCATCATAGAAGAATAAAGAAAGCTTATAAATAGTAAAAACTTCATAATCCAACATTTTTTCTTAAATCAAATAATTCAACAACAAAAAAATAGAATCATAAAAAATCCTAAATTAAAAAAATCCAAATCAAAATAGAATGAAAAAATCCTAAATCAGATACAGTCTGGTGCGTGCTGTTATTGTGCGTGGAAGACAACAGTAGCTGCTGGTGCGTGGCACCGTGGAGGAGGTCGGAGAGAGAAGCGCTTCGAGAATGGGAAAGGAGAGGAAAGGGTCATGTCGTCACGGGACGCGAGTCAAGGTACTGTGGGGAAGGGTCGACGGCAAAGAAGAGGGAGAAGCTTCGTCGTTGTCAGAGACTAAAAAAGTGAGAGGAGATTCGACGCTGGGAGAGTGGGAATGGGAGTGGGGTTGTTTCGGCACTGTGAAGAGTGAGACTAAAGAGAAAATTCTTTGGAAGCTGTTGGTGGCGCTGGCACTGACAGAGAGGGGGCTACCGGAGGCGTGATTTGGAGGAGAGAGATGCAGAGAAAGAGAGAGAGAAGTTTAGAGAGAGAGTGTGTCTTTTAAAATGAGAGGAGAATTGGTGTGATTCTAATTTAGGGCAAAATTACTGTCAGATTTACTAGCAGATAAATTCGACGATAATGTATTGTGCGTGACCAAAACGCAGCGTTTCATTAACTGAACTTTCGGTAATTTCGACGGTAACGATCGCGCCAAAATGTTTTTTTCTTTTCCTCCAATTATTACCGTCGGAAAATCGAATCCAACAATATCTTTTTTACCCAATATTACTAAATCCGCTAGTAAATTTGTCAATAAACTCGACGCTAATGTTCAATACTAAATCTCACAGTATTCGACGTTTTTCTTGTAGTAAATTATTTTATTTTAATACTTCTCAAATAGTAAAGTAAACAAATGCAAGCACTTAAAAGTTCATTTTTCACTTTCTTTTCTTTTCATTTGATGCCCCCTCCCGAAACATTTTCATGTCTCATACAATACAGTTAATATATAAAGAAGAAAACAACTACCAAACTACATTATTGTTGTTGACCATCTTTCTTTTTTTTTTCTTAAAAAAAAGAAGAGAAATTATGTGGAGGGACACCTGCGATTGCAGGCTGTTCCTTTCAACAATCATCTTGGAAATGCAAAATTCCAATAAAATGGACATGCCCCCCAATCGCAATGATGTTCAAATACACATCAAAATAGTTGACATTAACTACTACAAGAAATCAGTAAAAATGCTGTGCTAGTGAAACTTACCCAACTTCACAGGCAATTGTAGGCAACAGAGATTTACTTTGCAAATTAGTGTAATTCTTGAACAGCATAGTCCTTAAGGTAGTGTTTTGGTTTAGAGACACAACACAAATACAAACATAGAAATAACATAAGAATTCTTGTATTGTTTTCCCCATTTTTAAACCATGCTATAGCCTAAGTTATAAAGATATAAAAAAATAGTTACCATTTAATTATCGTATAAAAAAATTATGTGTTTATAAAAAAAACTTTGATCATACTGCTGTAAAAAAAGGTTTAGTTATTTTGCTGTAAAATGTTTAATTATTCTAATAATTAATTATTTTATTTAAAAATATATGAAGTAATAATATATATGTATAAATATACACAAATATATAATGATATTTTTTTTAGTATTTGTGCATTTTTTTTTTCTACCTCCAGTCTCTACTTTAGAGAAAAATAAAAAATACACAATTTTCGCTTTCTGATACATGATTTTGTTTTTGTTAGTTTTTCCTTGAAATACTCTTGTATCTCTCTCTAGATTTTTATCCTATTTTCCTAATGAAACACTTGCTAAGTAACTATATTCTTAATTTCTTACTTTGATGTACTGATATGGCTGAAAAATCTTTTTAAGAGTATTTGAACAATTGGGTGAATGAATAATACTAAAAAGAAGTGTTAACATTTGAACGAAATCAAAAAGAGAAATGATTCCAAAAAATGTTGAACGAAAAGAGAAATGATTCCAATATCTAAGGTCAACATTTGACACAACTTTCAACAACGAAATCATAAGAACATGTAATTCAAATCAAAGGCATTATTTCAAGTGAAGTGTGTGGATATTTAGTAACAAATAAATTCAAGCAAACTTTATTAGATCTATAAGCTCTAGTTAGTACTTAGTACTTACCTACACCTTGGTGACTTAGTTTATGTTGGTGTTGTCAGAAGGGTATGGGGTCTGTATGTAAGAGAGATACCAATATTTAAGATTAATTCTTTTAGGGTATCATGTTGTGTGGGTTCCTACTTCCTATGCAATGCAAGGTTGAATTATTTTTCCAATTTTGTCTTAAGCTAAGGAGCCCTTATGCATATATCACACAAGGTTGGACCTCTCCCATACCCTACTATATAGTAACATTTAATTTACATCTATTTACAGAGTAAAATAATTCCATGCCAAAAAAAAGTGGAAAATAATTTCATGAAATTAATTAATAAAAATTCAAAAATTATCAAATTATTTTAGAATATTATGTATAATTTTATTTTCTTATTTCTTTATTGTTGAGTAATAAGGTAAAATTGTTTTAAACTATTATTATTAATACATAGAAATTATTATAATATATATTTGCTACATTGCACTCTTTATTAATAAAATAAATTTTTATTTTTATTTATTATATTTTATATCAACAGTAGAAATTTATAATTTATAATTTTAACATTTTATTTTTATTTTACTTTTTTTTTTACTTTTAATAACAAGTTAATTTTAAAAAGCATTATATTGCACTCCCTGCTTTCCCTAAAATGCATTGCTATTCGCCTTACTTGTATATTTATCTACATTTTATCATAATGAAAAGGACAAAATGAGCAACAAAATAAACTAAAAAAATTATAAAGGTGACATGATAGAACGTAAGCAATCTCTATCAATTCATGTGTGAACTAACATGGCTTGCCAATAATTTCAATTTTTTGATGGGTAGAGAGGTTGCTCTTTTCCCAAATCTGATGGCTTACATGTTCCCGACAATGTCTACGTGTCAAATGGGTATGATGGCTTTTCCTTAAATGGAATCATATGTCCTCATCACAAATCACTTCAAACTTCAAACCATGGGTGCGTTCTCTCCACAACCAAAAATAGTGAAGACAGATTTTACATTTTTCTATTGTATATTTGTATTTGGTTATTCACTTATAATGGAAAATGAAAATTTTAAATATTTTTCTCAATGTTTCTTCTGTCTTGGGATACAAATTTTTGTCCCTCAATGTTTGTATATCTCTAAAATACAAATCAACTACAGCCAATAACCAACTTGGTTGGTCGAATGGTCAGCTCACTCGTTCGCTTAAACAAGTGTTGGTGATTCGAATCCCGTCTTGTGCATGCAGCAATCTATTGGCCAACAACAAGCCATTAAATGAAGTTCAGATCTGCGATGGATTAGTCCTTAACCTGTCGGGTTAGGGAATACCGTGGAAACAAAAAAAAGTATATATGTATATAAGTGACAATAACAGAATATAATATATTTATAATAGCTAATAAACCTGTAATAATATATATATATATTTTTAATTTACTACATATTAAAAACAGTATAAGTAAAAAAGGTTCACATAGTCATCTTTTGCCTATCCATTCTAATACAACAGAAAAATATGTGAACGTTAAAGAATAAGCAGAATTCTAAGTTAGAGGAAGATTATAAGCAGAGTCATGCTATATTGAAGAGTATTTTTTTTAATGAAAAGTGAAGTTTTTTTTTTATAAGAGAAAAAAATAAAAAATAAAGACATTATATAACTACTACATATTCTTCGTTCTCAAAAATTTAATTACATTCTTCAATACTCATCTAATTTCACTCTTCACAAAGAAAATATAATAACTATGTATAATAAGAGGAATACAATATAATTCTTATTTTTGTGTATACTTTTTTGTATATCTTTTATTATTATTTTTTGCATTAAAAGTGATGGATAAAAATAAAAAGAATGAAAAGTTTATCTTTTATATCATTAAAAAAATATATAAAAACAATACAAATATAATTTCTCTAAATTTTATAACTCACATGAGCACGTTCGTTTGTTTTGCCATAGAAAGAGTATTGAATGCCATCAAATTGGGGTACCAAAACCATGCAATGTTTTCAATGAAAGGACATCTCTGTTTGCCTCTCTCTGTGAGATATTGTTCTGAAGGTAGATATTACTGATCATAACTTGCAGCTTTTTGTTACTTTCCTACTTTATCATTGTCTCGTTTTTTCCACATTATTTAGTTTTCCATAATTTATATTTTTTTCTAGCTTTAAAGTATAAGAACTTTTATTAATAGTAGCTTATAAATAAGTTATTTTGTGTTTGGATTTTTAACTATAGAAGTACTTATTTTAAAGTTGTAACGTTTGGATAAATAACTCAAAAAATACAATTTTTTTGACTTAAAAGAATGTATATTAAATTTTTTTAAATTGTTTAGACTCATAATTTAAACCAGTCTCTTTCAAGAATTTTATTTTTAAATTTGTCCAACCAACTTTGTTAAAATGTATTCCAGGTCTATTTCAAACTACCATCTCTTCTTTACATATTTTCATGAATATAACAGTATTTCGTTCATTCCAATCAACTTTAAATTTTCTTCCGGACTTGCCACTTTCATAAATTTGTTGGGGAAGAACATGAAAAAAGAAAATTATAAAACTAATTATAAAAATAATTGCAAGTTGTATAAAAATAAAATCACATATAAAAAAATAAAATTAAAATCACATATAAAAAAATAAAATTAAAATCACATATAAAAAAATAAAATTAAAATCACATATAAAAAAATAAAATTAAAATCACATATAAAAAAATAAAATTAAAACTGAGATTTCATAGCATACAAAATATTCAATACAAATTTAATAATAAAAATAGAATGATAAAATGATAAAAAAAATACCTGGAAGGAATATATGCTAGTTCAGATGGAACAGAAGATGGTGGTGAATGGTCAATACTTCCAGCAGATGAATCATTACGTGAAAATGGTGGTAGAAGGCCAACACTTCCAGTAGATGGAACATTGCGTGTGAGGATAATGGTGGAAGGCCAGTGCTTCTAGAAGATGGAACCTTGCGTGAAAATGGTGGTGGAAGGCCAGTATTTCCAGCAGAAATAGGAAACATTTTTTCACAGAATCAAGAACGAAAGTAAATTTTTTTGTTTTGAAATCAATTTTTTTTACGGAAGTGATAAAATGACTTATCAAAAAGGAGAAAGTCATCTATTTCTACTTCTTCCAAATGTTATAAATTAACTTTTCAGGAAGTTAAAAGCTCTTCTTAAAAATAGTGCCAAACACACTTATCGTAACTTTTCATAATTTAAAAGTCAAAAAAAGTAACTTTTGTGCGTTCCCAAACGGGCTCTAAGTTGTACGTGTTTTGTGTTATTATGTTTTGTACCTGCTAATTTTATGTAATTGCATTCTTACCCAAAATATTTTGTAAAGTTCAAATTTTAAGAAATGTATCGGATTCGAAATTTGATTGAGGCTAATAGTAAATGAAACCCTTAGTCTTATGTGTGTGAGTGTGCAGTGTTGGTGAATATTGTGATATTTTAACCATATAATAATAATAATAATAATAATAATAATAATAATAATAATAATAATAATAATAATAATAATAATAATAATAATGTACATTAAAAATTAATTATTTTAATAAAATATATATTAAGAATATATAAAACACTATATATATAGCAATTAATTTAGTAATTTTTTTTTATGTGTGTACAACAAGATTTTGTTGGTACGGGTTGATGATGACGTGATCAGACTTCAGGAGCGATGGGGTGATAACTGATATTTGTAAAGACATTTTGATACTTAAGTCAAAATGAGTCTAAAAGGTATAGATATGGGGTTAGGAGTGTATGACGTACTTGAGAGAGCCCTTGACTCTTTTTATATAGTTTGTCTTGTTATCTTATCTTATCTTATTGGTTAAGATAAGGGAGATATATATTTGAATTTTAAAGTTAGTTATTGGTTCCCTGCTTTCTGGTCATCAGTTGGGCTGTAGGGACGACTTGTGTTTGGGGACTAGTTCGTCGTTGAGCCGTTTAGGACCCCAGATGCTAGGTCTGGAACAGTTGTCCCTGCAACGTGAGAGCAAATGTATGCTTACTCTTATCGCTAGATGATGAGTTCAGTTCCTTGAAGCTCAGAAGATCGTCTAACCGTGCTCAGAAGATCTTCTGATCGTGATTAGAATGCCAACTGTTTTTGCGTTTGTTCGTTGCATTTCACGATAGTGGGTCTTGTCTGTTATGTTTTTCAAGGTGCCATAATGACATGTAGTGGGAGAGAGAAAAGTTTTTGCTTTTTTTTTTCATTTTCACTCCTAGATCCTTTCGAATTTTCATTTTGAAATTTGGGAGTTTTCGTTCTTATGTTTTTTTAGCTACTCAGATCCCCTCTATTTTTTTCATTAGTTCTTTTCTGATATATTTTGGTCTCTGGTACTGCTGCTTAGATTGACTGTTGTTGGTTGCTGCATTTTGCTCTACTAGTTTCTTCTGTTCTTGATTTCCATAATAGGTTAGTGACTTCTCTTTTGCTTTTATACGTTGTCATTTGTTGCTTTAGTTTTCATTCTATGTTGCTTCTTTTTGGACTTCCTTCGTGTTATGGTAGAGAAAATGGGGAGAGGGGATGTCATTGTTCCGATATGATTTTGGGATTTCTGGGGTTCGGTAGATTTTTTATGTAGTTTTGATATAGGTAGGCATCTTCTTATTTTTTTTGTGTTCCTGGGGAGTGGGCTGATAGTGATGCCCCCGTTTGGATATAGGCATGGTGCGGCAAAAGGAAGACTTCTTGGCTAGGGGTGTATCGGAGATCGTTACCATTGGGTGACGTCTGATATGTCGAATACACGCTCCCGGTTAGATGAGAGGAACCTTTAGAAACTCCAAGATGAGGGGGGTCCATGTTGGGAGGAGGCGAGGCAGAGCAACAGTATTAGCTTGTGCTCGGCGATGAAAATGAGAGGGTGTGCTATCTGGACTTGGACTCCCCCTAGGTTCCGATTAGATATGGGTGCACAAAACTTTGTTCACCAAGATGGGGTTTAGTTGCCTTTCTCCGAGTTTGCCATGGCTCTTCTGAACCGTGTTTCTGTGGCGCCATTTCAACTACATCCAAATAGTTGGGCAACTATCTGGATCTTTGAGTTGGTGTGTGAATTTTTGAAAATACCGGCTCCAGTTGAAGTCTTTTTATTTTTCTTTCTGCGCACCATTCCACATAAAAAGGGGAGATATCGAAACTCGGAAGGGATATATTTCTTTTTGTGCTTAGCCAAACCGCTGGATCTTTGACTTGTTCGAGGATTCATTCCATGGTTTTAAAGCGGAGTACTTCAAGGTCCATCCAGTCCAAGGTCATCGCCCTTTTTGGTTATCCCAGGAAGGGAGCGCCGAATTCGCCCATTTTGGAATTTTGGTGCGGGGCTTCCTACCTCTCAAGGATAACTTACGAGGGACTTTCCTCCGAGAATAAAGATATCGCCAATGTTTTAATAGCGATATTCGGGGATAGACTATTGAATCCTCGAGATATCTTGGGGAGTCTCGAGACGGGCAGGTCGTATGTTGGTAGATTCCTTTCTAGTCTCTGAGTTTGTGCATCTGTCTCCCATTTTTCATAACTTGTAACATTTGTCTTGTTTTTGTGTTTTGTAGTTGGGATGGCAGATGAGTTAATGACCTTGCAACAATTGAAAGCTACTTTTGTCCGTGATCCAGAAGGTGGAGGTGATGTCTCTTCGCAATCAACGCCTCTGGCAACTTCTATTCCACGTTCTCAGAAAGCCTCTCAAGAGATTGTTCAAAAGGGAATTGTCGGAGATGATGATATCTAAGAGATTCCGATTCCCAAGCCCAACCGGAAGCATAAGAAGCTTGCAAAGGGGAGTAATTAGGAGGGCGCTAGCACAAGTATGGTTGCTCCTTGTGTGATGGATCGCTCCTTTGATGCTCCCGATTTTATTGACCAACACTTGCTGCTTGGCAGGGATGAATACTTCAAGGATTGCGATCTTACTGATCAGGCTAAGTCGGTGTACCGTGCTCTCCTCCGAACAACTGCTATCGTCCGAAGGGCCGAGCAAATGCTTTCGCATATTTTTCTTCTGGATGGGAAACTTCGGCAGGCTTAGGCAGATCTTAGCACTCTGAAAGGGCAACTGGAGATGTCCGAGACTGCAAGGGCAAAGGTGGCTAAAGATGCCAAGGATGTGGGTCGAGATCCTGTGCTTGTCAAAACGGGAAACTGAGCTTACGTCCCAGGTAGCTAAGGCGCAAAAGCTAGCTGCCAATGTTGAGAGTGCTGCTGCTATAGCCCATTCTAAAACTGATGCCACAAGGGTCGAGGTAGAGGGTCTGAAGAAGCAAAATACCGGTCTTCTAGCTGATGCAAGGGCCGCCATTTAGGCTACTAAGGAGACATTGAAAGCTTAGGTCCATGTGTTGGCTCCGGGCATTGATGTGTCCGTTATGGGAGTTTTTCGGACCGTGAAGGACGGACAAATCGTAGATATTAAGTAACTAAGTTTTATGTTGTATGAAATTTTTATGAAGTTTGTAAGCTGTTTGTTCAGCATATGTACATTGCTTTTTGGTGAAACAATTTCTTCAAGTTTGTAAGCCATTTGTTCGGCATATATACATTGCTTTGGTGGCCTTTCTCGGGCCGTTTTGTTATGAACTGTTTGTGGGCTTGTTGGTGGGCCAAATTGTATACTTATTTCGTTTATTTAGATATTCGTTTTGTTAGTTTTGGGGATAATCGGGATCTGGAGTTGCCATTTTGTACGTATTGTTTGTTCGTGTAAAAACACAAAAAAACTTAAAAGAGAGTATTTGAATGAATAATATTTTTATTAAAGGTTAGACCTCGTTAAAACCTTCCATTGTCTTTGGGTACGAAAGAATGCTCGAAAAAACGATTTGAATATGAACATAAAAAATCAAAAAGTAAAAAGCAAAGGAAGTATGAAAATTGCAAATAAATCTTAAATTTTGCTAAGTTATCAATTCGGTGGAGTTCCCTATGGATAGTAACGCCGTATGTTTGCGACGTTTCATGATCTCGTTAACTCAGTGCCATTAAGTTGTTCCAGCTTGTAAGTTTCTTTTTCAATTACGGACTTGACTTATCAGTAGGGTTCCTCTCAATTGGAAGTTAGCTTTCCTTTTCTCGGCCCGAAGTGAGAGAGCCGATATCGTATGCGTCGCAAAACCAGATCTCCTTACTTAAAATTCCGTTTTACCAAGTCTCAATTGTATGTCAGACTTATTCTTTGTTTTTTGTTTGATCATGGTTATGGTGATCTGTCCCTCACCTCCTAATTGTTGGGGGATATGTGAGTGGTGAAAAAATATATATAAGAACGAAGTTTTCAGTATTTAAAAAAGACTCCAAATTGAGTCATTTTTTATATTCGAAAAAGATCCGTTGCATGCATTAACGGTTGCACAATCAGACACATCCAGAAAATATTTTAAAATGTAATAACCAGTGATAATAATAATGAGTGAATACCTCATCCGCCCCCTGATAATTATCTCAAAAGGACAACGAGGTCCTCAAGAAAAAAAACACCAAATCCGGTCCCTGATATTTTTTTGGGACTGATTAACCCCTGTGCAAAAAAAAAAACAACCTGGATTTTTTTTGGCACAGGGGTCTCGTTGTCCTTTCAAGATAATTGTCAGGGGTCGAGTTGAGTTTTTTTATTGTTAAGGGCCTCGTTGTCTTTCGATGTAATTGTCAGATGCTATTTTAAATTTTATTCAATAATATAATATAGTTATATAAATCAAATTATGATGAATGCATGCCTCCGTGCAAAGTGTCATAGCTAGGGAGATTGAATCAGCAAAAGCAAATTAAAGTTGATAGCATCATTGGTAAGTTTGGTGATTATTCTAAATTTCTCACATCATTTTCCAAGTGCCTGAAATGGTTAAGAGTCTTCTATCTAGTCAAACAATTGAAAGAACTAAGTTACATACTAATAATTCATTCACTGCCATGCGAGTTGGAACCACTCAAACTTTATATTATTTAGTGGCCCCCCTATTTCACATATTTTCTGTTGCACTAGTGTGACCATAATAATGAGCTTTGTGTTGGAACTTGAATCAATAATAATAAATAATCATAATAATGTCAGGTATTTATATAACTTGAATAAAATTTACTATATCAAGTTTGGTCATGATCTGTGAATTGTACGGATGGATTTTGAGTTTCTTGTTTAATGTTTCAGTTACCTTCACTAAAGAACTCTGATCAAAACTTCCATTGGTATGAAATGACAATCAATGATGTATAAGATTTGATCATGAGATGAAGCTAGAGAATATATATGTTACTACTGCAACATATATCTGTGACTCTGACCATAACTGGATACACAAAAGACAAGAGATATATAAATGGGTGAAATTTTGTAATGATTTATTGTGTGTCAAACAAGAAATTAAAAATTTACATTTGCATGTAACTTGTAACTGAGATTTTTAGCTACTCATCAAAATTCAATATTACTTTGCTCACTGCTTAAATTCTGGATTTGAATCCTCTAAAATTTGAATTTCACTTTAGAGAATAAAGTGTAATCTTTTACCCTGAAATAGTTTTTCTTTTATATTTATTCTTGGTCCCACATATGAAATCAATGGTGAGAGATCACACTTTACTCTCTAAAGTGAAATTCAAACTTTAGAGAATCCAAATCCTTAAATTCTACTCCGGAAATTTTATTAATTACCATATTGAGATAATTATAAATCAATTAAACTCACTTCTGATAATACAAACTAATCCATAAAACTTTTTTTTTTGGTTTTAAACTACTATTCCAGTCTTATTATCAAGAATCCAGCCGCTTAGTACAAATTTTTTACATCACAAAAACTCAAACTCAACCATTTAAAAGAAGATGAATTTTCGTTCCTACTTCCAGTTTACTAACTCGCGATGTTATAACAGCATAACATACAGTAATAATGTCAATATTATTTGAGTAATGATTGGAAATTTTAATTTATTATTTTAATTATTTTTAATATTTAAATGAATACAAATTTAAATATATGTATTATTTACAAAAAATATAATTATTTATATTGTCTCTTTTTATTAATTATTTAAATTTTTGAGATAAACAATATTATGACATGATATCAAAGTTCTTTATACAAAAAATTAAATTTGCATAAGGCAAATAAAAGAACAAAAAAAGCTTACACAAAAAATCAAACAAATCCAAAAAAAAATACTTGTTTGAGAGCGTATATTATAAATATAATCATTTATTATTTTTTATTTTATTTTATACTGTATTAACTCTTGTTTGATTGAGGAGTTAATTGAAAATTGCGTCAGAAAATAAATTGGGAAAAAACGTATTGCAAAGGCATAACCACTTTCTGTTAGGTAAGTTATGATGAGAAGATAACAAAATTTAATTTATTATAATTTTGAGGCACTATTAAATCATTATCTTATTTTTAGAGATAATCTCCCTCACACTTAATTATTATAAGTTTAATGATAATATTCTCATAGTATATACTGAAACCAACGAGTTATTTAAATAGCAATTATCAAAAAATTCTTTTCTATATAGAACTTAACAATTAAAAATTTTTATGAAATATGAGACAATTTGTAGAGAATGAATAATTCACTTTTCTCATGATTTTGGACATATATTTATAGAATGAAGAAGCAACCAATGCACATATATGATTAATAAGCACAAAGCATCATGTGCCAAAATGCTAAGTTTAAACCATTATATTTATTTATACTATTGTGTCGTATAATATTTAAATTAAAGAAATGACACAACTTCTTGAAATACAATTTTAAATGTCAAACTATTGGTATTATACTTAATAACCGTAACATTCAATTTAATTTTTATAAAATATCTACACTTTCAAGAACTCATGAACAATAGACTGTATATATTTTATTAATAATTATTGAAATGCCATTCTCATTATTGGCTTTGATGATAAAATCTTTGCTTTAATTTCTTAACATCATCAATTAGAGAACAAAATGATTCCACAATGACTAGCTATAGATAATGACATAACATGCATGATGTGGAAATGTGCTAATAATTTTCACATGGTTAATCATTCGACTAATTAAACTATTCTTGTTTTGTAGAAAATTTAGTGCCAATAAAGACCGTTCATTACACGTTTACAACACACAATAGCCACTAAAAGAACGAAGTTGGAAAAAAAAAGCATAAAGTAATGGAAGCTTAATTAATTTAGTAATAAATAATAATCAATAATCCGTCAAACATATATATGGAATCTAGCAAGTTAATTAAGACGGTAAATTAAATATTATATGATTTTCCCTGATAATAATAATAATAATAATTAAAATAGCTAATAATGAATATAACTCCAATTCATCTTCATTCTACATACCACTTAATTAAACCTTGCAATAATAATTAAGAGCAAGTACCCAAACGAAGCTCAAGATCCAAATCATAATCAACTTTTTTAGTAGTAGTAGTAGTAGTAGAAGGAATAGGCAACCCTATCTCCAAATCCACTCTCAGAATCTCACCTTTCTTCAAGATCTTGCACCCTTCTTCATCTTCTCTTCTTGCGAAATTACCATCATATCCTTCAACTTGATCCAGAATGTTGTTGGGTTTTGTGCTCAAAGGGCTAAGTAAAACACCATCCATAAGAAACAAGGGCAATGTAGTAGTGGAAGGTTTTTTGTATGATGACAAGTTAGGGTTAGAGGTACTAGTAGTAGTAGTAGTAGTAGTAGTAGTAATAATAATAGGGTTAAGATTAAGGTTGAGATTAGGAACTTGATGATGAAGATTAGTTGATAATGGAGGTGGTGATTGATGCCTCAACCTTGCTCTATCTCTTCTATGAACATTCATGTGTCCGCCAAGTGCTTGTGCTGACTTGAACTCTTTTCTACAGAAGCTGCATGAGTATGATCTTGGTGGCCATGGAAAACCACTCATCATCATGTAGTCTTCACCGTTGGCATAGCTTCTTGATGATGATGATGATGATGGATCTTTTATTATTGGATGATTCTTGTTGTTGAACCTATTATTCATGGTCTGGTGTTTTGGATTATTTAGAAAGAGGTTGCAAGTTGCAATGATATCTCAAAAGAGAAGAGATAGAGAATTGAAAAAGTTTTTGTGTATCCCTCAAAAGTTGTGTTGTGAATGACCACTTAGACACAAACAAAGTAAAAAGACACAATACTACCCTCTCTCTCTCTCTGCTGCTATATATAACTATGGACAATATCAATTTATTTTAAGTAAATATTTCTATTATTTAGTATAAAAAAAAGTAGAGTTTGATTAGTATTATTTTAAATGTAAAACAAAAGGAAAAATATAAGTAGACAATGAAAATACTAAACAATGTGAATAATAGATATATCAGACGTTTAATTTATTAGGTGTGCAGATGATTATCCTAATATTAAGATTTAGGTGGATAATTTAGGGGTGTAATGTATTTTTACTTTATTGGGCCAATTTTAAAGCCCATTATTAATATTATTCACAAAAGCCATTATTTATCTAGCAAAATTCCAAACAAAAACATACAAAAAATGTGTTGATTACTTAACATTTCTCTCTTTAAGTAATTATGTTTCTTATTAAATATATTAATCATAAATTAAGATAATATTTTTATGTTTTATTATCAATTTAAATTGATTAATTGTTCAAAAAGCAAACTAATTTGATTGAATTTTTAAAATTTTAATTGGTTGATTGACAATCAATTCTTACCCTAAATCAAATCGATTTAATAGCCAATTTTTATTTAACTTGATTAATCTAATCAGTTTGGTCTGATTCTCAAAACTACGAAAATAACTATTTAAGATGTAAAGTATTTTAAATAAGATATACATATCTAATATTATAGTAATAAGTTGGTGGAGATTCATATGTAATTATTTTAATATAAAATTAATAATTAAAAATTATAAAATAATAATTTAATCAAACATATAAAATTATTTAATAATTCTTAACTAATAATTTCACGTAAAAACAATTTTACCATGTTTTTACAAAATTGTAAAAAGAGTAGATAGATGATGATATATTTGAGTTAGTATATACATGAGACATATATAAGTAGTATGTATGTAGTGATGAAAAAAGAGTAGAATAATATAAAAAATTGGAAAGCAAAGAAGGAGAATGGGGTGGGGTTAAGGGGTGAGGAGAGTGAAGAGTAGCATAGTGTGTGTTGTGTTGGTCAGTGGTTGCCAAAAATGGAACCTCGGCCTAAAGGAAGGGTTACAACACCTTTATGCCATATTTCTGTCACTGGTCAAGTTACCTGTCTTTCCATGACATACTCTTTCACATTCATTTTCCTTCTCGGTAAAGATCACAACACACAAGCACACCCATTCATTATTATTATTATATCAATAATAATCCCTTTTCTTTTCTTTTAGTTTTCTCTATATCTCATCATCATAGAATCAATAAAACAAGAGGAAGAGGGTGGAGTTAATTAATGAGCTGTGAGTGAGTGTGCCTGCACCAGGACATATGTGTGTTTTTGCTAATATATAAGTAGTGTTCTCATCCTAGTTAATATAACAAGATTTCATAAAAAACTTAGGACTTAAATTTAAAAATTATTTATTAAGGTCAATTATAGTGTGAAAATGTAAATTCTTACAAAAAAAAAAGATTAAAATTCATTTTAAATTATAAAAATTATTATCTAAGAATATGAGTGATATTGTTGACACTACACATGTACCTGTTTTTATCTATAAAAATATAATTTATATAAAACAATTTTTTATAGTAATGTGTCCCGTTAATTTATTCTCATTAAAATATTTGAAAAAGAAACACAAAAATATTCTACAAATGGCTAGTTCATGGTAAGCGTCAACAAAGTTAAATGCAAAATTAGCATTATCAACATCTCCTTCATCCAACAATTTTATTGAGTAAATAACTACTTTTGGGAGGAAAAGAAACCCTTTCTTTCATCCACTCTTAAATAAAGTAATTATATGGAATATTATCATATATATATATATATATATATTTGACTAACAATAATTTGTATTTTTATTTATAAGAATTTTACACACAAAAAATATATAATTTACACTTATATTTTACTAGAATTTATACACATAAATCAATACAATTTATACTTATAGTGTGCTGAGATTGATTTTAGAAAAACTGTAAAGGGCGGTAAACTCAAATTTATAGGGAAAGTTCTGCCGAAATTCTGAAAGAACTTGAAGAGTGTAGAAATCTTAAGTTATGATATCAATCAGTAGTTTTAACTTAGAAAATTTTATATGAAGGGTGAGACGAACATAACATTTGGTTAGTTATTAGAAGAAATATATAAGAAGCTAAGAGTATAACAGATAAATATGGCTTAAGCTGGAATCGGGAACAGGGTGTTAGAATTGATGTTGAAGAATGGTAAGAGGTAGGTTGAATATGAGAGAGCTCATATGAAGGTTTGATAGCGAATTCTCGAGGACGAAAATTTCTGTTAGGTGGGTAGGATGTAAAATCTGATCAAACTGTAATTAATTAAATAATAAATTAAATATGAGCAAATATGATTAGAAAATTTAGCAATCGGATTTTGAGGATTTAAATATGATATTTGGATTCAGTGGATTTTTCTGAGTCGGAAAACATAGTTTTCTGCGTAAAAATGCGCATTGGAAATTTGACCAGCAGTACCGGCTGAGATCTGTCCGGTATTACAGTTGAATAAATTAAGTATAAGTGAATCAGGTTAGGAAATGAGAAATTATATTTTGGGGAGTTAGAAATATTTAAAATACGATTTAAAACTCTAATCTTAAAGATTTTAGTCCAAAATTAGACCAATGTGCTAAACCAAGTAAACCGGGTCTAAGTGGGACCAAGGCCCAATATATATATAGCCTTATTAAGCCATTTCAGCATCATTTTTCCCCATTCTTTTGTTCGACGGTGAGAGAGAAGAGAGAAAAGGGAAATCAAAACCCTAACTCTTTTTGATCTTCAAACCACCATAACTTGAGCTACGGAGGTCCAATCGACAAGCCATTTACGGCCACGACTCACTTTTCTCGTCCTCTTTGATTCTATCTAGGTATTGTGGTAAGTATTTTGTTCTTCTCTTCCCAGTTTTGATTTTTCCCTCTGAAAATGTGTTTGGCTATGGATGTTTAGTGATTTTATGATTTTGGTTGTTTAGGGGTGCTTTAATATGAACCATGGGTGATATTCATCACAAATTTCAGTGGGTTGAGGTAAGGAATCACTAACCCTTGTAATTTATGATATTTAGTGAGCCCTAGGTTGATGTATGTATGATATTGGTTGTGTTAGAGTTGTTGGGTGAGATTTTGGTGCTTTTGGGAACTTGAATTTGGCTTGCGGAACTCTTGGTGGAGTTTAAAGCTAGTGCTTGGTAAAAATTTATAAGGAAGGATCAAATGATTATGACTACAAGAGGTACGATTTAAGTTTTATTTAAGTACCGTGTGGTGTGATGAGAATTCTTAAGCTTGATGCTTCTAGGATTAGGCTTGGATTATATAAATGGTTGGTATTAATATGCATAGTTGATGTGTTATATAAATTAATGATTGAGTTGAGAATTGTGTGAAATTGTATGTTTGGTGTGTTGAGGAATTTGATAAAATTGGATAATAATTAATGGTTTGTGGAATATGTATTGGATTGTGAATTTGGGCCGGAGGCCGTGAATTTTGGGCCGGAGGCCGGAAAAGGTAAGAACGGTAAGTATATAGTTGATGATTGGTGATTGAATGAATGATAGTGCTATATAAGTGTTTGAGTATGAGGTTTTGTTGATTATTGAACTTGAAAGCTTGTGTGTTGTTTAAATTGAATTATTGAGCTAAGATTGATGAAAAGAGAGAATTGATGTGTGGTGGATTAAATAATGAAGTTGGAATGTGGTTTAGGTTAAATTGGTAAAGTTTTGGTTGGACTAGAAGAGGTTTGAAAAGAGTATGTTTTGAAAATTGAGATTTGTTGGTTTTTGGAAAAAATGAGGTTTAGGCCAACTTTGACGGATCATAACTTGAGCCTTAAAACTTAAAATTGAATGAGACTTATTTTAAATTAAAGATGGCTTTGAGAGATTTAAATTGATATAAAGTTTGTAGAAAATGAATTTTTGTAGAGAAAGTTATGACCGTTTAACGTTTGGTGTCAAAATGTAAATTCTGTGATGTTGCAGAATTTTATGATTTTTGGTTTGTGTGCGAACGCATAGCCCTGTGCGCATGCACACACGGGGATATGACTGCTTTTGGGAGCGCTAGCACGCCCTGTGTGCACGCACAACCTACGAAACTTGCAAGCTGTGCGTACGCACAGCCTCGTGCGCACGCACACAACAGGAATGGCATTTTGTCCAGGGCAGTTGCATGCATCTGTGCGCGCGCTTAAAATGAAAACATTTACCTTCTGTGCGTACGCACACCTTTATGCGTACACACACTTCTTGAAAATCTTTCTGTGCGTGAGCACACACACTGCCCTGTTTTTCAAAGAAAATCTTATTTTTAACTGTTTTACTTTTTCGACAAGCTTGCAACTTTCTGTAGCACTTAGTTAAGACCCTTTTACCATATTTAGGGTATTAAATCAAGGGAGAGAAGTGTAAAGGAAATAAAGGAGAAATTTTGTTATGAGTTTAGAAGACAACTTAAGCTTGGCAAGTTCTGTGGATGAAATAAAAGGGAATTAATGATGAGTCGTGAAAATAATGATGATTATGAAATTGTTAGAAGGAGTGACATTGATGATGAAATTGTTAATGAGAATGATGATGATTATGAGACTGATACATAGAATGATGATGACTATGAGATTGTTAATGAAGAGGATAACGATTATGAGATTGATATGAAATATGATTCAGATTGTGAAACCCTTGCCTGGGTAGATGCAGTGGAGTAATTTCGCTTGCTCCAGGATGTGGTGAGGTATACCTGCCTGGGTAGATGCAATAGAGTAATTCCGCTTGCCCCGAGACATGGTGAGATATACCTGCTTGGGTAGATATAGTAGAGTGATTCTGCTTGCTCCGCGTTTGGTCTGAACTCCTAGGGTAGATGCAGTGGTTAGCCCCACTTGCTCCTAGTCGAGGATGATTTGAGATTTGTGAAATTATCTGAGTTTCGGATTTTCTTGGGTAGATGCAGTGGGTCGGCTCCATTTGCTCCAGGTTGAGATCCGAGATTCTGTTGACCCTGCGTCGTAAGATGTGACCGGACACTTATACCTTTCCGGATGAGCTCTCCCCCATGGATATTTTATTTTGATTTTTGAGCTTGGGGATGTGCGCTCGTAGGGACTATTCAATGGTTAGCGACTAGAACATGTCGGGTTGGCTTTGTAACTGACAGATGATATCATCGGCGATAGGGCAGGCATTCATCATTTGTATATGTTTGAATTGTTTGGGTTTGCCTATTTGTTTTGGATTGCTATATCATATATGCTATGTTACCTGATTATGTGCTACTTGTTCTACTTGTACTTTAGTTGTGTATTACTTGTCTGTATTGCTTGTGTTTATACAACTGAGAGGTCCCTCATGCTGGTGTCGGTTGACGTTGAGGGTTGTTCTTATTGAAATGGAATAATGATATGATTAATTTAAAATGATGATTTTTGAATGAGGTAATTTGAGTTCCCTGGATAGACGCAGTGAAGTGATTTCACTTGCTCCAAGTAGAAAATGGGATAATTTGAGCTCCCTGGGTAGACGCAGTGAAGTGATTTCACTTGCTCCAGGTGAGGATATGAGGTATTGATATAGAATTGCTGAGACAGAATAGCTGGTGATGGTTTTGTTTGTGATTCTGATTCTGATTTGTTGGAGAGTGAGAAAGTTGGGAAGCATGAGGAAGTGGAATTAGATTTAGCATTCCCTTATGACAATTGTCTATTTATGGATTAGCAAGAATATAAGGTGAATATTGGATGAAAGAAAGTTTAGGATGCTTAGTGAGTTTTTATTACAATACATTGTATTTATTTGGTACTTTTACCGTACTGGAAACCCATGGGTCGGGGGTTCTCATCCCGTATATATCTCTTGTTTTTCAGATGCAGGTCCAGGTGCTCAGTAGTGAGCGGTGGTTTGTCTGAAAGGCGGCGAAGACCTTTAAGATCTCTTATTTACATTTTGCTTAGATTCTCTCCGTTTTTATTTTTTTTTTGAACTCATGCTATGTATATAATCCTTTTGAAAACTTGCCTATAGAGGCCCTTGTGTATCTTTTGGGAGAGATTAGGAGATATGGTTGTTAAACTGCTTTTATACTGTACCATAGCCGGCCTAAACTTCGCGGGTTGCAACTAGTAGCTAATTATTTATGTTATGTATCTATATTTTGTTTCATCTTATTCTCCTCGACGAAATTATCTTTATATCGTCTCTGTTCACGCTTTATCTTTTAGCTGTCGATACATGAGTGATACAACTTCGCGATTTTATTTTTACTCTTTCAGCCTTCTATTAATACTCCTTCCAATTATACTTATAACTATGTATTGAAAATCCCCCTGGAGAGTCGTACCACCTTATTATCATTGACTTATGACTCGAGCATAAGGATTTGAATATTAGGGTGTTACAAGTTGCTGCCTCTGTTATTCGCCGTCGTCGCTGCTTTCCTCTGTTGACTGCGATGCTACCCTTCCTCTTTCATCCAGGTATGTCTTTTTCCCTTCTTTCTTCCATTTTTTTGACATTGTTGACATTTTCTAAACCCTAGCCCTGCATTCCTCAGCCCTGAATATTAGCGAGCATAATTATTTTTTTCTTTCTTTTCGTTTGATGACCACTTCTTTTGGGCTTCTTTTTATTATCTTATTTTTTTGTTTTTTTCATTGATTTTGTAATCTTTGAAGGTCTAAGAACTTGGGTTGGTCGAGTGGTCATCTCACTTGTCCGCTTAAGCAAGTATTGGGGATTTGAATCCCCCCTTTGTGCATGCAGTAACTCATTGGCCAGCGGTAGACCCTTAAATGGAGTTCAAATTCGTAACGAATTAGTTTTTGACCTGTCGAGTTGGAAGATACCGTAGGCAAAAAAAAAAAAATACATTATTGGTTGAAACTAATAAAACTTCAAAATCTAGAAGGAAACTTAATATCAAAAAAGTCTTAAATTATAAACTTATAAATTCATAAACACCAAGCACCCTTTAGGTTATCAAACTCTTGTGGCATTAATAATAACTACAAAAATCAAACTTGATAATCGAAATATCCATATAGTAGAACTGATTCACCTACCACAAAAGAGAGAGTTAAAAATGAAAAATCAGAGTGAAATATTTTAATGTCATCAACCTCTAACTTGATCTTACTTCGTCTTCCTCAGCAACACACAATTCACAAAACTAAGAAGCTAAACTAAAACAGAAAAATTTGATGCCCAATTTAAAAGCTTTCTGCATCGAAACTTGGGCAAGTACCATCTTGTATGCAAAGTATGACACATTCTAGGAACCTCAAAAAATCATTTTTAAGGTATGCCCTGGTCTTGTTAATCATGCTTTACAAGCATAAAGCATGTTACTCATAAAACTCTCTTGTATCTCACTATTAATAAATTAAGAATTAAACAAAAGATCAAAAATCAAATACATACATAAACACATTCAAGGCTCAATAGAATAAGAATAGAAGTAGATTCAACAAATTTTTTTCCCCTAAAAAAGCATATGGACATATTTCATTTACACTGTAAATAAGATAAGACAAGTGTCATAACGCGTTTATAAACGTGATATATGAAAATAAGTGCGTGCCTTATCTCGTTAATCTCGTTTACACCGTAAACGAGATAAGACTTAATGTGAAAAAATATAAATTGTCTACAAAATGCATATATCAATAATTATAATATTTATTTTATTTATTTAAAAAAATTCTAATTTTATAATATGATATTAGAATTTTTATAAAGAAAATATATAATATTCAACTTTTGCTATTCTTATTATAAATAGATTGTATTTGGGATTAGGAATTTTAAAATAGGTCGAATTCACTTAATTGCAGAGGCGGAGTTAGATAAAATATTAGAGGGGGTCAAAAATATTTATACAATAAATTAAGACTAAAATAAAATTTTAAGGGGGCTAAACTGAAATTTACATATGATTTACATGTAAAAAATTAAAATTAGGGGAGGTCATCGCCCCCCTTTCCTACCACCTAGCTCCGCCCCTGCTTAATTGAACCTCAAACTGTCAAAAAAGATGAATCCAACAGATATTTTAAACCTATCAAACTAAAAAAATCACCAAACTTTCAAGTATTTGTTCCTACGTTGACATATATAATTTGGTTAGACGACAAAGAACAACAACAATAACTCCACATGACTTCCATTGAGGGCAACATTCTTCTGACTGAACAGGAACCAAACAACAAACAAATTAAATATTGTAAATATGCATGGTTCCTTAGGAACTTGATTGCCACTGTGTGTTGACAATAATAATAAGAATAATGCAATGTGAAGTAGAGAAAGAAAGGTACGCAAAAGATCCTTCCTACATGAAACCCTAGATTCACTATAAGACTCAAGGCCAATGAGATGCTTCTTGAATACTACTATATAATAATGCCAAACTTGGTGTTCCATTTTTATAGGTTATGCATCCCAAATGGCAGTCACTACCACAACTGCATGGAGGTGCCGTCTCTGCCACTCATATCTATCACCATCATATCCCTAATTAATTCCCTATAGCTGCTATCAAAAGCACCATCTATATATCTCTCTTTATTCAAATAATAAAATTCAGATTTGATTATTATAGTGATACAATGTAAAACTAAAAAATCTTAAAACATGAATTTAATTTTAATATATTGTACGTCAATGTAAAATAATTTACATGTAAATTTAATTATGTAATATTACATACATCAATAAAAATAATTATTTTATATTAACTACGTGTATAATCATCTAAAAAAATGAATATAATTAAATAATTGTATAAAATATTTTTTATATGGTTGATATATTAAAATTAAACTCTTACAATATTTGTGTTTGTAATGTAAGATTTCTAAAATTATATTATTATATTATACCAACGAAAATAAATACCGTTGCTAATATACAATAAGTAAATAGATTTTTATATTAGATATATTTACCTTTAATTTATGATAGTATATGTACTAATAATTAAATACAAGCAATAGTAAGAATTATAATGGTTAATACCAACGAACTATTACCATATTTGTGTTTGACAAAAAAGACAAATGATAAAGCCTCAAGGTTGATATATGCATATGGACCTGTGTGAGTTGGCAAATATAATATGAACATTGATGTGTGCAACTTGATTGCAGTCTTATCCATCAAATTGAACTAACCTTGAATGGTTCAGTTATCTATGGGAATTTGGCTTGTTAATTGATGGCAGGTTGAAAAGCCTTTTGACATTATTATTGATGCTGTTTCCATCAATGAAACAAGCTAAGGTTTAGGTAGGATGATACTAAATGTGTGTGTCATAAACAAATTAAAATGGAAGTATTCAATGCCTGGTTCGGTTAAATATAAAAAGTCTGCAGGGTGATTTGATTTGGTGGGGGCTGCCACTGTAAATCACAGCTTAAAATCATTACTTTGAAGGAATCCAAACCGAAAGAAAAGAAAAGAAAAGAAAAATTGATTTAAACTATTTTTAGCTTCAAAATAATAAGCTATGATTCGAACTACTTTACTCTTTACATGTATAATATTTGATTGGATTAGTTTTCTTAGGGATTCTACTACTACCAGAACTAGGGCATAATGTTCGTTCTCTTTTTTTTTTTTTTTCAACTCTAGTGAATGACTATTATTCCAGTGTACAATATGTAGAAGATAAATTTCTTCTATACCTATAAAAACATACGTACCATTCCATCATAAAAATAAGTTTTTTGTCTAAGTCAAATTCAAACATGAACTCAAGGCGACAATTTCTTCAGTGCCAGTAGATACATAAGTCGCTATTATTCCTATGAGTAGGCAGATAATTAAAAGGTATAATTAAACTATATTAAATTCTGATCTACTTAATAGTAAGTGACTAAAGTGGTTTGGGTTTTATGTGGTAGTAAATATTAATTTTTGTTTCTTGGGCCTTGAAAATTACGTAAACCTTTAATGAATCATAGATGACCTTGTCATGTATTACAGCTGAAATTTATTCTTTCATTCAACAACCCTAGTAAAATAAGGAGGTTTTGTATGCATAAGTAAGTGACAGAAACATATAGGATTGATTTGTAAGTTTAGTGACACCAAATTAAGGCAGAATGTTTAGAATTAAGGTTGCAGTTTGTTTATAATTTTATGCATGAGGTTTTATAATTGTGTAACAAATTAGGTTTATTTAATTTTTTCACTATAAAAAAAACGTTGAATACCATCGGATTTACTGTTAGAATTAGCGTTGAACGTTACAGTAAAGTTGTCAGTAAATATGACAATAAATTCGTCGGGTAAACAAGTTACTGTCGGATTAGATTTTCCAACGGTAAATCCGTCGGTAATATTTGGAAGAAAAAAAAAGAAAAATCGACGCGATCATTAAATCCAGCGGTAAAGCTCAATTAATGGAATACTGTGTTCTGGTCATACGCAATGTATTACCGTCGGATTTATCCGCCGATAAATCCGACGGCAAACTTTATCTAAATTAAAAAGGCACGACCCTTTCCCCTCACTTTCGAGAATACTCTTATCTCTCTGCCATTCTCCTTTTTCTTCTCTCTCCCCTGCAATTACTTCTGGCAGTCCCTCCGGCCATCCTTCATCAGCGCTGCCCACCTTTATTCTTCTCCAAAGTCTGCATCAAGTCGCATGTATCGTGTTTTGTTGTCTCAAATGGAGTTGCTCTATCTGTCTCTGCCACCGTTGGAAGAACTACCACTGCCACTCCTCAGTCGCCGGAGTTGTGTCTCTCCTCCGTCGTCTAGGTAGGTTGCTCTCATTCCTCTCCCTATTTTATCTTGTTTTCATTTTTTAATAAAAAACCCTAACCCTTTTTTGCCCTCTCCGACAGTGCATCCCATTCCTCTCCCAGAGGTTGAAGCTACGAGTTCCTCTATTTGCCACTCTATGAGCTCTGCCATTGCCTTGTCGTCATCTTCTGACTCTCGTTGCTATCGCTTTTATACATGCTCGCCTCCAGCTCCATTCCTTCTGGCATTCACGTATAGTGTGTGATTCTGTTACTCAATTCAGTTCTTTAGCATCTCGTCGTTAATTGTTTTTCTTCAATCTTTGTTAGTTGTTCTCTTTGTTGTTGATTTTTTTTGTTAATTATTATATTGTTGTTGCATAAATGTTCAGTTTTTGTAATTAATGAATTTATTTGCTGTTATTATTCTTGACAACTTAAATTTTTTGCTAATAATTATTTAATTCTCATAGTTATTGTTATTGTGGTTCTTGTTGATTTATTAATGATTATTGTCGTTATTGTCATTGTTCTTGTTGATTTATTAATTTTTTTGTTAATAATTATTCAGCTCTTCAATATCTCTGCTTTAAACCTTGTTTTGTGTGTCTCCATTGTATTTAAAAACGTGTCGTTGAGGTACCTTCTTGTGTCATTTAACTAAGCAATTAG
Organism: Arachis duranensis; assembly: GCF_000817695.3. Lineage (NCBI taxonomy): Eukaryota > Viridiplantae > Streptophyta > Magnoliopsida > Fabales > Fabaceae > Arachis > Arachis duranensis. The sequence goes on along the minus strand of NC_029778.3, from coordinate 76,255,517 downwards.
TGACACAACACCTTTCTTTACTGTCATTTTTGCTTACTTAATGGCGTTTATGAGGGAGGCCTGGCTCACATATCTCACACTTGTTCCAGTTGTCACTGGTGTTATCATTGCCAGCGGGGTAAGTAAGTAACTTCAATAAAGTTGAGTTTTAAGTTACTGGGATTTTAGTGCATTGTGATTAATCTCTTGATTTGTTAATTGGAATAGCATTATAGCAAGATACAGGAAATACTTGGAATTTAGTTTCTTTATACTTTATTTTCAAAAAATATTTTATTAAGGTAATTGAACCAAATTTGATACACCGAATTTGAATTAAATTAGAATTGGTTTGATTATTTTGTTGGTTTATATAGTTTTACTAAATTTTTTATTAGGTTTATATATATATATGTGGATTCCTACACTATTTTCAATTTTGTAATTACGTCATTTTTATGTTAAAAATTTTAAAATTAACATAATATTTTTAGCAAAATACATGCGGTCAAAGATTTAATTAAGTTTTTAATTATAAATACCTTCAATTTGCAAAGAAATATTCAATTAATTCTAATATTTTTTACACTAAGAAGGACTTAACTACAAAATTATTAAAGTAGTGTAGGGACCCAATTGAAAGGAAAAAAAGTATAGGGACCTAAATAAAAATTTGATAAAACTATAAGAACCAATAGAGTAATTAAACCATTAAAATTTACTACAAGAAAAAGCGTATTTTTCGACGAAAAAAATTGACGGCTATCTCTCATGTTGATATTTCTCGACAGGTTGCTCTCGATATTTTAAAAAAAATTAATATAAAATAATAAAATCGACAGCCTGGCCGTCGATTTTTTATGATGCATTAACTCTCTTTTTATTATCGTCACATTGTTGACGAACTAGGAGTTGAAAATACTTTTATTTTAAAATCGACGAATATGGTGTCTATTTTATTAGTTAAATTATCGACAATGTTTACCGTCGATAATTTTAAACGGTCTAGATTACTTTCTAAAATTAAATAAGTGGTATAGATTTAATATATAAAATAGACGTTTAAGATGTTGCTTTTTTTAAATTAAAATCGACGGATTTGTGGTCGATTTTTATTATTAAACAAAGTCCTGCGTCTAGTTCCCGCTCCAAAGTTTAAAAACACCATTTCATCACTAAACCCCAAATTCACACCATTTTCATCACTAACCCCGCGTCCACTTCCCCCAAGTTCTCCATTTCATGACTAACCTCCCAAATTCACACCATTTTCAACCGTCTTTCTCTGTTGCCATTATCAATCCGTCACGGTTGCTCCGCCGTTGCTCCTCTTGCTCGCGCCGTCATCGCGCTCTGCTGCTGTCGCTCCCCACGTTTGCGCCACTGTTGCTATTCTTGCTCGCGCCGCCGTCGCTTCGCTGCGTGCCGTGCTGCCATTGCTCCTTCTCTTTGTTGCCATCGTCGCTCCTCCTACTTTGGTCCTTCTCCTACTTTCTGTTACTGTTATTGAACCTTTTTCAAAGCCAACTTCAACCATCGTGCATTACTATTTATTAGTATTAGGAATGGAATTTATAGTTTCATAATTTATTGTAATGAATCAGGAGGTTTTGTCCTAGTTAATCTTCTTGCTGAGCCTTTAAATTGAAATGACTAGTTGATATGTTACCGCACACACCTAATAATGAATTTGAAGATACTAATAGTGAGTAGTTAATGCCTTAATCCAGCATAATTCCTCATTCACTTTTGTCATAATGTGCACACGTTAGAACACTTGATTCTGTGTAGCTTTAGGAAGCTCTTTTAGAAATTATTCTAGTAGGTAAGCCTTTTAAATTTGTGTTGGATAACATTGCCAACTAGACCCACAAATATAATTGGTAGCAAACTTAGCAGCATGAAGATAGAGACCCAGATAAGATCTAGTACCACATGCACAGAGCAAGTAGTGCATCTAAACAAATTGCACACTGACACAAATTATAATTTGTGTGAGAGCATAGGTTTATTATTTGTGTTACAACATCATTTTTTGGGGGAACTTGTTATCTTGGTACAAAATTAATAATTAATAACCGTTCGACAATTTAATCAAATTTATCAAATTATTATGAACTAACAAATTCGGTTCAAGTTTTATAGTTATCTTTTCATTCTAAGGTGCATTTTTAAGTTCACAAATATTAAAGTGGATCAGAGAGAAAAGTTACTAACACACCCTAGTAGCTAAATTCTAATTCCAGAAGCTGGATGCAAGGAGATACTTTAACTTTGTTAGACACAATCGTCCAAGTATTTTGCATTCTTCAGACAATGTTAACTAGAAAAATACAAGCAGCACCATAATTAGTTACTCATTCCTTATTAATATTATCAATTTAAAAAAGAAAAAGTATATGTAGACAATGAAAATATTAAACAATGTGAACAATAGATATATCATATATCAGATGTTCATTTCACTAGTTGTACGGATGGTTATTTTAATATTAAAATTTAGTTAGATAATTTGGAAGTGTAGTTTATTTTATTTGATTGGTGGTTATTCATGTTGTTCAAAATACTCATTGTTTATCTCGCACTCCCCTTTAGAAAAATACTTCAAAGTGCATTTATGAATTAGAGTTTGGTAGGGGAATAGATGAAATGAATGGAAAAGAGTGAGGAGTTAAAAAGCTTTCACTTTACAGTTTACACTTTACAGTAATATATATATGAATTGAGTTAAAAAGAGTGTACCTACCTATATATATAAGGTATGTGTAAAGGGCACAATCTTCACTACAAGCCCTGTAATGTGTACATATAAAGTAATCAATATTCAGCACAATAGTTCTTGGCTTACATACACAGCATCTCTCTGCAACAACATTTCTCTTATTTACATTTGCTTTTAGGCCTTCTAATCCTTAGAGCATGTAGGATTAAGCATTGATTGAATATTCTCTGTATATACTTGAACCTAATATATGATTAGCCACATTTATTTACTTATTGTTCGGTGGCTCGGACCTGAACGGATCAGAGGGTGTGGTGTTGAGAATGAGTGGGTCGTCGAGGGGTGGATCTGAGCAATCTCCGGCGAGTCGGCTTCCTCGGTCTGGCGAGTTGTGGATGAGGTGGGGCCACCTGCAAGAACTCCAACGCTCAAGTCAGTGTCCTTACAAAAGGCGGCTATTAGGTTTAGGGTAAGTGACGTACTTTTGGGAAGGGGTAAGTCCCTCTCCTTTTATACTTCGTACTTGTCTGTACCTCGAGTGGGCCCTTAGGGGCCAGGCCTGCGTGTCTGGAAGCTTCTGCCAGCTGTCTGAGTTCACGCGAAAGGAAGGTGACGTTCGGGTCACCTCCTGGCTTGGACTCGGTAATCCTCCGGGTCGGCCAGATGCCCGGATCCAGGTCTCTGACTGATCGATCTTGAATTGGGCTTGTGTTGTTCTACGAAATCTGAAACTGAAGAGTAGTGAGTTGATGGAGGAGATTGGCTAGTGCGTTTACTTCCATCTGTACTGCGTTGCTCTGGTTGCCATTGTTGAGAAATCAATGAATCACAGAATAATGGGGATCCAGATCTTTTTCCTTCCAACTCGTTGATCAGAATAGCTATATTCAACAAGAGAGAATCTTGTAAAATAGCCTCTCATCAAACTCTATTGGATGAGTTTGAAAGAAGAGGTAAGAAAAGGAAAAAGAAAATGTCGAAAGAAAAATTAGAAAAAGAAAGAAAATGCCAAAATTGGCGACGAGATTTCTAACTTGATTGCTTTCTACGCTCACCGGACCATGAAAAAAAAAATTCATGGCCTAAGTTATTTAAGTTGTGATGTTGATGGTTTGATAAACTAGAAGAGATTAAGAGAGGGAGAAGAATAAGTTGTTCTCATTTCAAAAAGAATAAAAAATCCCTTAAAAAATATTTGTTAAGTTATTACTTCTTATATACTAAGTACTCCTTATATACTTCTACTATATAAAAAAATACAAGTAAAAAACTAATCTAAGTAACATATTCTAAATTTTGCCGTTTATATAAAAATAAGTGTTCTTTAACAATTAAAGGGCTGTTTAACGTTTTCACAAAAAAAGAGCTGATTAACAACTTTTATCATTTAAAAAAGATCATGTTCAAGTCCCAATTTTCAAATATTGAGAGAAAAGTAGAGTGAATTTCATACACATTAAATTCTTTAATAATATCACTTGTTGTCAAAGTTGTCAAAACCGAATTGGTGATCAAACCGACTAAGTTAATAGTTTATTGGTTGAACTGATAAAATTGGTCTCACGTAAATAAAAATTATAAAATAATAAAAAATTAAAAATTAAAAATTGAAATATATATCTTTACTAACATTTTATGAAGAATCAAATCTCAAATTCTAAAAATAACTAATAGAAAAATATAAAATTTGTCAGTACTACTACAATAGTATCTTAATTTGACACAATAAGAGTAACAATTAATTCACAAAAACTATCATCTAACTATAATATCAGTAGATTTAACACTAGTATCAAAATAAATAATCTTAATCATAATACTAGTATTGAATAGATCAAGCAAATTAATAATCTTTTAGTGAAATTTATATTTATATTAATAATGACACATAATTAAAATATAATTAATTCAAAAAATAAAAAATAAAAAATAAAATTAAATTAGATATTTATAAAATTATGTAATTGAATGTATACTATATAATTATTATTTGTCATATGTAATAGTAAGAAGCATGATGACTGAGTGGAAAGGGAGGCTGCAATATCGAGGTTCGAACCTTGGCATTAGCATTTTGAAAAATTTTCACAACAAACTGGTTTGCACCGATTCTCACCAGTTTTGATCGATTTTCTTCGATTCTCATTGAGTTTGGCCGGTTCTTTTCTTTGAACGGTCCAAGGAGTAAACTGAACCGACTTAGGATCTGGTTCCACAGTTTTCCAATCGAACTGATTGATCCAGTCCGATTTTTATAACTATGCTTGTTGTGGAACTCTTTCATTGTCAAGTAGTATTTCCGCTAAAATTATTGCAGCATGTGTTTCGCTATCTGTCGTGCAATGATTTTAGGTCCAAATAAATAAATAAATAAATAAATTAGGACTGTCAAACAAACTAGTCTGGCCCATTTAGGTTTGGCCCGTTAAGCCAGTGGGTTAAATGGGTTGGCCCGTTTGAGCCATTTTTTTCACGGACTAAAATTTTCTAGTCCGGATCATTTATGATCAGTCCGATGGGTTAAATGTGTCAGCCCATTTATCATTTAATTTTATTTTTTGAAAAATATTTTGACAAAAAATACCATTTTTAGGTCAAAAACCTTTAAAAATAATATTTTTTTAGTTGATAGGTTGGATTTTCGGGTCGAATCGGGAGAAATATCGGCTAAAAGTACTTTTTTTGAAAAAATATAAAAAAATAAACGGCCCACCCATTTAACCTGTGGGCTAACCCGTTTAACCCGTCATTTTTTTTCGGGTTAATCGGGCTCAACCCGTTTAGCCCGAAATTTAAACGAGTTTAATTTTAGAGATAAAGTCCGTCCATTTAAATGGATAAACGGGCTAGCCCGATAGGTTTAGCCCATTTTAACAGCTCTAAAATAAATATGATAAGACAAAAACAAATGAAAAAGGAAATATATCTTCTAAATATATTTTCTATTTTTTAATTAATCTTACTAAAATATGATTTTACATCATACAAGATTTAATAAACATCTATTCTTAAATAAATTATCACTTAAATAAAGTGCGTGTATATAGATATCAATGGTATAACAGTAGTTTAATATAATAATTAATATTTATTAAATATTTTAAAATGATTAATGTAACATAGATTCACTTATCATATACATATGGTACTAGAAGTCTCTGATACGGGTTGTGAGATGAATCGAAGACGTATAAGTTAAGGTGGTTGTCGGATTGTCTGATTGGAGCAATGGGGGGTGGGTGCCTACAAAGACATTCTGACGCCCAGATCAGAATAGATCTAAGAAGTATATGTGAGTGGAATGAATAACATACCTGAAAGGGTCTCTAGCTCTTGTTTAGATAGTTGTAGTAGTTATCTTATCTTATCTTATCTGGCTAAGATAAGGGAGGTATTTAAATTCGATTTGGTTAGAGATTGTAGAGCCAGTTTAGACTGTTAAAACGAGGCCAAAATCCAGGTAACCGACTCGGAGGCCGTTTCAGTGTGGGACTCGGGAACCGGGTCCGTAACATTTGCCCGCCGGAGCAAGAGAGTGAGCATGCTCGGTCCCATCGCTGGAGATTGGTGTTTGCATGATTTTATTTCGTCTGATTCTGGTGAGTTGACGGTAGTGCCTTCTCTTTATTAGGTATGGCCCGCCGAAAAAGTGAGGGTGTTGGGATTTCCGTGGTCCCGGCCAATGGTGTTCTTCAAGTGTATTACTGGGTGACCTCTGATTATGAAAAACACTGTCTCAGATGATAGAGGCGAATCTCCAGCGACTTCGTAATCAGGGGGCGATCTATGAATGTAGGTGTATCTTGAGAATATTAGAGATTCTTACGATCTGCTAATCAATTTAAACTAAAATATTAGATAACTTTTTATTTATAAAGGATTAGTTGAGATTTTACTTGTAATTTTATTTAAATTTAATTCAAATAATAATTTTAAATGAACAAAATAAAGTAAAATAATTTTTTGATATCCACTTGAAATAGAGATTTTGTCTAAAAAATAAAGTCCCAACTCAAAAATGTTAAAAAATTCTAAATCTCTATATGTGAAAACTCTACGCAATTTTTAATCTTCTGCTATTAAAAGCATATGTTAACGGTTTTCATGGTTTAATAGAATATTAAAAATTTTTACGTACTAGTTACACTATAATTTAAAAAACACAGAGATCTAATTATTTCAAACAAATGCAGCAAATGAATAAAACCCAAAAAAAAAAAATTAGCGTATGTCTTTTTTCCGTTTAAAATTAAATCTTTTTTTTTTAATAAATACCTTCCGGCTGATTTATGAATAAAATTTTTCTTCTACGTCAAGAAAGAACATGTCTTTTTGCATATATCAATTAAGATCATATATCAATCAATTTATGTAAAAATAATAATGTAGACTATTATTATACCTTTGAAAAAATGATATTTGTTTCTTGCCCTTGAAAAAATTACCAACAAACAAAACAAAACTATTGAAATTGTAATCTTGATTTTTACAAGAAACTATTGAAATTGTAATCAAGATTTAGTTGTAGGATATTAGTTTTACTTGTCAAAGATAAATCAAGTTCATATCTCAAGTTAAAATTATATTTTAATCAAAATAAAAGGATTTTTAACTTATAATTTCAAAATTTATGATTAAGGAAGAGTATAAATCGTGCCATGATGATCCTAATATGTTTATAATTAATTATGAAAAATAGGACACAATTTAATCATGCACAAAGTGTCATAATTTAAAATTCAAATTTTGCTAAAAGTCAACTGGCAAATTAATCCCTATATTAATTTATAGGATCGATTCCCACGAGGGGTTGAAGCTAAATTTGAGCATTTTGAGTTATGAGGATTAATCCTATATATTCTTAGGATACAAAGACTCTACCAAGAGTGTGTGTTCTTGATGATTAGGCTCCTCCCACTCACTTCCAACGTATATGATGAGTGCATAGAGGTTTTTGGGTTGTGTTTCATTGCACTATTTTTTCTATATATATAGTATCATATTAATTAAAATTCATAAGTTTTCAAAGTAGTTTTCATCAACATTTAAGAAATAATTTTGAGCTTACTTATAGTGTTTTATTTGTAATCATATACTTTTTGAAAAGAGTTCATTTATTGCTGAAGTCCACTATCATATATTATAAAAAAAGAGTTTTGTAACTGGTGGACGAAATTGTGATCCATATTCTTTTGTACTTGTGTGAAATCATTATTGTGGCACCAGTTGAATTCACAACTCCGTTCAACTAACCAGCAAGTGTACTGGGTCGTCCAAGTAATAAACCTTACGTGAGTAAGGGTCGATCCCACAGAGATTGTTGGTATGAAGCAAGCTATGGTCACCTTGTAAATCTCAGTTAGGCAGATTAAATTGGTTTCCTCTTGAAACTCTGCTTCACTACTCGCTCTTCCTTCAATCCTTCTTACTCCTTTCCATGGCAAGCTGTATGTAGGGCATCACCATCATCGGTGGCTACTTTCAATCCTCTCGGGAAAATGATCCTATGCGGCTGTCACTCGCATGGCTAATCGTCTGGAGGCATCACACTGGCCGAAGGCTACATCCCATCCTCGCCGTGAAAACTACGCTCACGCGCTCTGTCACAGCACGGCTAATCACTGGTTGGTTCCCGCTCCTGCTGGAATAGAATCCATTGATTCTTTTGCGTTTGTCACTAACGCCCAGCCTTCAGGAGTTTGAAGCTCGTCACAGTCATTCAATACCGGAATCATACTCGGAATACCACAGACAAGGTTAGACTTTCCGGATTCCCAGGATCCTACTCGGAATACCACAGACAAGGTTAGACTTTCCGGATCCTCGTGAATGTCGCCATCTATCTAGCTTATACCACGAAGATTCTGTTGGGGAATCTAAGAGATATGCGCCCGGCCTAAGGTAGAACGGAAGTGGTTGTCAATCACGCGCGTTCATAAGTGAGAATGATAATGAGCGTCACATAATCATCACATTCATCATGTTCTTGGGTACGAATGAATATCTTGGAATAAGAATAAGAGAGATTTGAATAAAAGAAAATAGAATTGCATTAATACTTGAGGTACAGTAGAGCTCGACACCCTTAATCTATGGTGTGCAGAAACTCCACTGTTGAAAATACATAAGTAAAAGGTTCAGGCATGGCCGAATGGCCAGCCCCCTAAAACGTGCTCAATGGCCTCCTAAGATGAAGAATAAAACAAAACTGAGACCAAAGATG
>NC_029778.3:76243770-76244089 GCF_000817695.3 Arachis duranensis | reverse complement strand
GGCGTTCATCTCCTTGCATCATGGGTAAGTGAAACGCCAACCTCACATTCTCCGGACTAAAATCTAAGTATTTCCCCCGAACCATTGTGAGATAATTCTTTGGATTCGGGTTCATACTTTGATCATGGTTCCTAGTGATCCATGCATTGGCATAGAACTCTTGAACCATTAAAATTTCGACTTGTTGCATGGGGTTGGTTAGGACTTCCCAACCTCTTCTTTGGATCTCATGTCGGATCTCCGGATACTCATTTTTCTTGAGCATGAAAGGGACCTCAGGGATCACCTTCTTCTTGGCCACAACTTCATAGAAGTGGTC
>NC_029778.3:76242415-76243466 GCF_000817695.3 Arachis duranensis | reverse complement strand
GGGTTTGTGTTGTGTGAAAATGAAGGAGAATGGAAGGGTATTTATAGGGAGAGGGGGTAGTGTGCATTCGGCCATTTAGGGAGGGAATGGGTGGGAAATTGATTTTGAATTTTTGAAGGTAGGTGGGGTTTATGGGGAAGAGTGGATGGATGTGAATGGTGAAAGGGGTGATTGGGAAGAGGAATTGAGGTGATTGGTGAGAAGTGTTGGGAAGTGTGACATGGGGAATACAAATCACAAAAATAGGATTAGGAGGTAAGGTGAGAATATAGTAGGTGGGGATCCTGTGGGGTCCACAGATCCTGAGGTGATCCTGTGGGGTCCACAGGTCCTGAGGTGTCAAGGAATTCCATCCCTGCACCAAATAGGCATGTAAATTGCCTTGGCACACCATTCTGGCGTTTAAACGCCCATTGGTGCATGTTCTGGGTGTTCAACGCCCATGCAAAGCATGTTTCTGGCGTTGAACGCCAGTTTCATGCTTGTTGCTGGCGTTCAGCGCCAGCTTTTCTTCTCTGGGCACATTCCTGGCGTTCAGCGCCAGAATGTTGCTTGTTTCTGGCGTTCAGCGCCAGAATGATGCTCTGTTCTGGCGTTGAACGCCGGCCAGATGCATCTTACTGGCGTTGAACGCCAGCCTGTGCTTCCTCCAGGGTGCGAATTTTTTTCTGCTGTTTTTGACTCTGTTTTTAATTTTTATGATTTTTTCGTGACTCCTCATGATCATGTACCTAATAAAACACAAAATAACAATAAAATAAAAAATAGATAAATAAAATTGGGTTGCCTCCCAACAAGTGCTTCTTTAATGTCAATAGCTTGACAGTGGCTCTTATGGAGCCACAAGGTGATCAGGTCAATGTTTGTGTAGTCCCAACACCAAACTTAGAGTTTGGATATGGGGTCTTAACACCAAACTTAGAGTTTGGTTGTGGCCTCACAACACCAAACTTAGAGTTTGACTGTGGGGGCTCTTCTTGACTCTGAACTGAGAGAAGCTCTTCATGCTTACTCTCTTTTGTCACAGAGGGATGGCCATGTGCCTTAAACA
>NC_029778.3:76241835-76242328 GCF_000817695.3 Arachis duranensis | reverse complement strand
CTCCTGCTGTGGCTAGGAAAGGTCTTCCAAGGATGATGCAATCATCCTCTTCCTTCCTAGTGTCTAAGATTATGAAATCAATAGGGATGTAAAGGCCTTCAACCTTTACTAACACGTCCTCTATTATTCCATAAGCTTGTCTCAATGACTTATCTGCCAATTGTAATGAGAACAAGGCAGGTTGTACCTCAATGATCCCTAGCTTCTCCATTACAGAGAGTGGCATAAGATTTATCCCTGACCCTAGATCACATAGAGCCTTTTCAAAGGTCATGGTGCCTATGGCACAAGGTATTAGGAACTTACCAGGATCTTGTTTCTTTTGAGGTAGAGTTTTTTGAATCCAAGTATCTAGTTCACTAATGAGCAAGGGAGGTTCACTTTCCCAAGTCTCATTACCAAACAACTTGGCACTCAGCTTCATGATAGCTCCTAAGTATTGAGCAATTTGCTCTCCAGTCCCATCTTCATCCTCTTCAGAGGATGAATAGTC
>NC_029778.3:76240148-76240614 GCF_000817695.3 Arachis duranensis | reverse complement strand
TCGAAAATTTCTGAAAGGTTGTTTCTGGATTGTTGTAATTTAGCTTCTCTTAATTTTCTCTTCAGAGTCCTTTCAAGTTCTTGATCAATTTCAACAAGAGTGCCTTTTTCCCTGTTCCTGCTCATATGAAAGAGAAGAAAACAAGAAAAGGAAGAGGAATCCTCTATGTCACAGTATAGAGATTCCTTTATGTTAGTAGAAGGAGAAAGGGGTAGAAGAATCCAAACACAAGAGATATAATAAGTTCGGATTTTTAGATGAAGAAAGGTGAAGAGAAGTGTTAGTAATTAATTAAATAGAAGAAGAAAAGAGAGGGAGAATTTTGAAAACAATTTTAAAAAGGTGTTAGTAGTTTTCGAAAATTAAAGATAAAATATAATTGAAATTAAAATTTAAAACAATTAATTAATTAAAAAGAATTTTTGAAAAAGGGATGAGATATTTTCGAAAATTAAAGAGGAAAAAA
>NC_029778.3:76215305-76238150 GCF_000817695.3 Arachis duranensis | reverse complement strand
ACGCCCAGCCTTCAGGAGTTTGAAGCTCGTCACAGTCATTCAATATCGGAATCCTACTCGGAATACCACAGACAAGGTTAGACTTTCCGGATTTCCAGGATCCTACTCGGAATACCACAGACAAGGTTAGACTTTCTGGATCCTCATGAATGCCGCCATCTATCTAGCTTATACCACGAAGATTCTGTTGGGAAATCTAAGAGATATGCGCCCGGCCTAAGGTAGAACGGAAGTGGTTGTCAATCACGTGCGTTCATAAGTGAGAATGATGATGAGTGTCACGGATCATCACATTCATCAAAGTGTTGTGCAACGTATATCTTGGAATAATAATAAAAGAGAATTGAAGAGAAAGTAATGATAATTGTATTGAAACTTGAGGTACAGCAGAGCTCCACACCCTTAATCTATGGTGTGCAAAAACTCCACTGTTGAAAATACATAAGTAAAAGGTTCAGGCATGGCCGAATGGCCAGCCCCCATGAAGCTGATCAAAAGACCGAATGGTCAAAAGATGACTAATACACTAGTAAAAAGTCTTATTTATACTAAACTAGCTACTAGGGTTTACATGAGTAAGTAATTGATGCATAAACCCACTTCCGGGGACCACTTGGTGTATGCTTGGGCTGAGCTTGATCTATCCACGAGCTGAGGCTTTTCTTGGAGTTGAACTCCAAGTTATGACGTGTTTTGGGCGTTCAACTCCGGATCATGACGTGTTTCTGGCGTTTAACTCCAGACAGCAGCATGTACTTGGCGTTCAACGCCAAGTTACGTCATCAATTTCCGAACAAAGTATGGACTATTATATATTTCTGGAAAGCTTTGGATGTCTACTTTCCAACGCCGTTGAGAGCGCGCCAATTGGAGTTCTGTAGCTCCAGAAAATCCATTTTGAGTGCAGGGAGGTCAGATTCCAACAGCATCAGCAGTCCTTTTGTCAGCCTCTTTCAGAGTTTTGCTCAAGTCCCTCAATTTCAGCCAGAATTTACCTGAAATCACAGAAAAACACACAAACTCATAGTAAAGTCCAGAAATGTGAATTTAACATAAAAACTAATGAAAACATCCCTAAAAGTAGCTTGAACTTACTAAAAACTACCTAAAAACAATGCCAAAAAGCGTATAAATTATCCGCTCATCAGTAACTCTCCTTAATTGTTGAAAGACCTAGAAGTTGTTTCCTCTAAGTAGTGAGACTTGCTAAACACTATATTCGGTGAAGATACCTAAGATCATTAAGCACTTAAGGAAAAACACTTGAAGTTGGTATTATTTTGAGTTCTTAGAGAAGAAGTCTCTAAATGGAATGGCTTAATCTGAATGGTGATCATATATCGTGAGGTGTTTATCAAGTACTCTATCTTGTAACGATTCATCAAGTGCCGTATAACTATAAGTTTGGTATATACGAAAAATCTCTGCATCTTGGTGAGGAGGACTAAACGTACATAAAGAGGTTACACCGAATTAGAATACATCGTTCTTTAGTGGTGGCAAACGAGCAAAAACCTGTTAACTTGTGTAATTCGCAAAAAAAGGTGGATCGGACTAAAAATTTAAGACCACTATAATAAAAAATCCCGCCTAACCTACACCGGTTAGTCCATGGGTTTCAGTGGGTTTTGGCGGGGTTGGGATGAGATTTTGGCTTACTTTTGTGTTTGTATTTGGAATGTTTGTTCATTTTACTTTAAGTTATAATTTAGACTATATTTAATTGATTAGAGACTTAGACAATATTTAATTATATGTTTTGGATAATGTTTGTTTTGCTTTAAACAATGTTAGTTTTATTTTGTTTCAAAATCTTGGTTGATGATTATGTTGATTAGATATTTAGAATTATAAAGACTTTTATATTTTTAGAAATTATAAATTTATTGAAATATTAGTAAAATTATTTTTTAATATTTAATAATTTAATAATTTTTTCGAAAAAAAAGAGAATTGACGGATTTAACCTGCTAATCTGCCGTTAGGTGGGATGTGATAGAAATTTGGACTGCCTCAATAAGTGGGATGGTGTAATAGCGGGCAAACCCGCTTGCCACTCTTATTGTATTTGTACATTTTCTTAATCCTTAAAATCTTTACATTTTTAAAGTGGAATAGAAAGTTAACTACTTATAAGTATTTGGAAACTTATTCAAACTCATGAAAAATTTATAATATGAAATCACTTACTTTTAAGATTTCGTTTTTTTTAAACAAGTAGTACGAAAAATATTAAATACATAGTTTAAATGTTTAAAATTTGCTTATAAGTCCACAGAAAATAGAAGTATGTTGTCTTTATTTACAAGTTTATATTTTTGTAATTTAAGTTTCTATTTATATTTTGCTAAGTTTTTAATTTGTTATTAATACTTAATTCATCCCTCTTGAGTATATTTATCTTGTGTCTATCGACTCTTGTTATCAAACTGGTTCGACCAAAAAAAAAAAAATTTGCTTACCTAATTTCCTAATCGGATCGACCCATTTGTCAACCATTTTCACATGAGACCCAGAAAGACACAGGTCAACCCGTTGGGTTTTGAGAAGAACCGGTGACCCGGCCGGTTTATACAATCCGGACCGGGCCATGTTTTTTTATTTTTTGACGACGCCGTTTCAAACCAAAACCCTCTCTCTTCTCCCACATCTCACCCTCAGACTCGAGAACGTCTCTCCCTCAATCATCAGAATCACTCTCTCCTCTCTTACTCCCCAGCCCACTAGAGCCCACTAGAGTTTCTCTCAGTCACATTCGCCGGCGTCTCGTCTCAGTCGCACTCGTCGGCGTCTCCTCGTTCGTCCCGCTGCCTTCCTCGTCGTCTCACTCGAATTTCGTCCCTGGACTCCTCGTTGCCGGCGGCAGAAGCAACTCGTGGGGGTTGTCGCTTGCTTCGTTGCCTTCCGTGGGGTCAGCGTCGCTCGTCGTCTTCTGGTTTCGGGTCCTCGCCGTCGCCGTGGACCGTGGGACGTTGGTGAGTCCCTGCATCATCGCTTCCCCTGTTCTCTCTTTTCCAGATTTCACTTCTCCCTGTATTTTGAGATGTTGCCGAATTGCTAATCAATTAATTTGCCTTGTTGTTGCTGATCTAAATGTTGCTGTAAATCATGACTGAACTAGGATTTGTTCAATTTGTTGTTGTAAGTTGAATTTGTTGCTGAATTTGTTGTTGTAAGTTGAATTTCTTGTTAAAAATATCACTGAGCTAGGTTTTTGGTTGATGAAAATCATCAGTGAGTTGAATTTGTTGCTGTCTTGCTGAACTAATCACTTGGCTAATTTTTTTGTTGCTGAAAATGATCATAGTTGAATTTGTTGTTGAAAATTATCAATGAGATGAATTTGTTGCTGTAAGAATATATTTGATTCTTAGTATTGATTGATTTGATTCTTACATAGGCAGTATTGATTTGGTATAGAATTTAGTTAATTAGTTTGTTAATTATTAATTTACTGATGGACCAAGTAACAATGCTATGGAAGATATAGATGCAAATCAAAATGAGGGCAATGTTGGTCAAGCTCCAAATTTGTCCCATGAAGATACAGATAGCGATGTTGGGATCACTCCTTGGACTTGATTTGCTTATTGTGTTATGTTTTGCTCTCTTCATTTAAATAGAGAAAGTATTTTGTACTAGTGACTAGTTTATTTTTTATTTTTGCATCATTATTTATATTTAAGAATTGATACTTGTTTGTGAGACATGCTTTTGAATTTTTAATTTTAAGCTTATTTTTTGTAATTTTATATTTATATTTAATTGTGACCGAGTTAACCGGTGACCCACCGGTCGAATCAGTGACCTGGTGACCCAGTCGTATGACTGGGTCGATTACCGATTCAGTTCTGATGACTATGCGGAAAATGGGTTAGGGACTAATGTGGTGCACTTTTGCCAATTTTAGAGACGTATAGTGAAATTGGAGTCTCGAGGACGATTTTGATACACGGAACCACTTTGGGACTTAATTTGGATTTTATTTTGAGGTATAAAATTGTAATACCAAAAGTACTCTTTCCACCAATCGGCTTCGTTCAACGCTGATCATAGTCGCCTTCCCTTCTCCACCACCGCGTTTGAGCACTTCAGAGTCTCCGACGCACCCTTCTCCTCCTCCAGCTGCTGGTTCAGCAACACTTTAACGGAGAAACAACCCTTTCGTTCTCCGTTCGCCAGAAATCCCAACCATTGCTGGATTTTGTTCCTCTTATCGCAAAGCTCTGATCTAATTCACCACCATGGCAAAGGGTAAAGCAACTTCAAAGCTCAACATCGCTATTATTCACCCTGATCTCGGCATAGGTATTTAGCCCCATTATCCTCCAAACCCTAATGATTCTATTTATAATCAACAATTTCATTGCTTAAGTTCCTTATATTTGTTTTGGTTTTATGGTCAATACTTGTAGTTGATTGGATTTCGATTCTTCTATAATTGTATTTTGGTAGGTGGAGCTGAGAGATTGATTGTGGATGCAGCTGTTGAGCTTGCATCCTATGGCCATAAAGTTCATATTTTTACTGCACACCATGATTTGTCTCTCTCTCTCTCTCTCTCTCTCTCTCTCTCTCTCTCTCTCTCTCTCTCTCTCAAACAAACATGGGATTGGGAACTTCTTACCTAGTCCTGGTTTACTGCATTATCCTTCAAAGCATCTAAATTATTTCTAACCAAAGGTTCCTGCTTGAAGTGATGCATAAAGCAGTTTCAATCTATATAACAGTATTTTTAATGGTACATTCTCATACATATTGATCATTAATTTACAATTTTACATGTTTATGATAAACTATTTCTAAGGGTTGCTCCTGGCTGTTTATGTGTCTCAAACTTACTTATACTTTCATGGCGGAGTTGTTGTGTTGCTATTGAGATATGGTTTTGGCTTGTGGCTGTTTCAGGTACCTTTCCAGTTACTGTATATGGTTCCTTTCTTCCCCGGCATGTATTCTACCGTCTTCATGCATTGTGTGCTTACCTCCGGTGCCTATTTGTTGCTTTCTGTATGCTTTTTATGTGGCCTTCGTTTGATGTTATAATTGCTGATCAGGTCTCCGTAGTCATTCCCATCTTGAAACTTAAAAGATCAGCAAAGGTAGAAACAAATAAGTCGAAAGAATAGTGCGCAAACTTTGAGGTTTGACATATTAATAGTGATTCATTTGTTTGTTTCCTTGGTAGATTGTATTCTATTGTCATTTTCCCGACTTGTTGCTGGCTCAACATACCACTTTCCTCCGGAAGTTGTATCGGACACCGATAGACTATGTAGAAGAAGTAACAACTGGTTGAACTGTGTCTCTGTTTGATCTGTTTCTCTGAACTTCTTTACTCACATATATACTGAATCATGGATCTTATGAAACATTTTCAAATTTCAGGAATGGCTGATTTGATACTTGTTAACAGCAACTTCACTGCTTCTACTTTTGCGAATACTTTTATACATCTCAATGCCAAAGGGATTCGACCAGCTGTTCTGTACCCAGCAGTTAATGTGGATCAGTTCAAAGAACCAAGTTCCTTTAAGTAAATGACATGTTTATAGATATATGGATGCTTTTTTTTTATTGTTGAAATGTTTAGCTGACTGAAACCTATATAACAACAACAACAAAGTCTTATTTCACTAGGTAGGGTCGGCTATATGGATCAAACGACTCCATTATGCCATATCATGTATCATGTCTACAGTGAGACTGTTGACACGTAGATCTCCTTTGATCACCTCATGTATGTTATTTTTAGGCCTTCCTCTACTATATACCACTTGTCCACCTTCCATCTCATCCACCCTCCTAACTGGTTCTGCTGATCTTCTTACCACATGTCCGAACCACTTGAGAAGAGATTTTACCTTCTTTTCTACAATAAGCGCTACTCCAACTTTCTTGTATTTTCATTCCTTATTTTGTCCACATGTGTCTGACCGCTCATCCATCTCAGCATCATCATCTCTGCTTGACTTAAATAATGAAACCTATATAACCATTTGTATAATATTATATAATATAATATATTAGTCTTAGCTTTGTGTTGTATATGTTGTTGTAGGCTGAACTTCCTTTCCATTAACCGCTTTGAAAGGAAAAAGAACATAGAATTAGCAATTTTAGCTTTTGCTATGCTTCATTCGCCTGAAGCTTCTTTGACTGTTGCAGGTGAGCATCTTTTGCTTGACTTTTGTATTCCTGATGATATATCCATAGATATTATGGTTGATTTTACATGCATTATCCTTGGGATTATATGTAGTGGTTTATATGCCTTATACTGGAGTGTGCTATATTGGTATCTGCAATATATAAATGACTATTAAGAAAACTATCTTTGCTGTGTTGTGAGGTTCTATAACTATTTTGTCTCTATGCTGGTTAGTTTATGTGTTGAGTTTGTTTCTACGAGTAAAGAGACTATTGTTCTGCACTATGGTGTTTGGAGGTATATCATGTTT
This sequence comes from Arachis duranensis, assembly GCF_000817695.3. Lineage (NCBI taxonomy): Eukaryota > Viridiplantae > Streptophyta > Magnoliopsida > Fabales > Fabaceae > Arachis > Arachis duranensis. The sequence continues at coordinate 76,231,689 of NC_029778.3, read as the reverse complement.
TGTAAATTATGGGCAACAATTTTCTCAATCACCTGTATTAGGTAGCATTTGTCATAGGGTTTCAATTTATTCATCAATTCATTCATTTCATTTGTCATAGGTAGCATTTGTCTGGCACCATTGTTTACCTTCTATTTATAATGAGTTGGTTAGTAGTAGGCATTGTAAGTTCTTAAATATTGTTTAAGAGAAGAAATTAAGATGTAATGTTAGAGATTTGTTGCTTCATATTGTTATGCACTGTTAGGTCATATACTTTTCTCTTGGATAGTGAATAGACAGCAAAAAAAAAAAAAAAATGAAACTTAATTTATTTCATAATTTTGACATGGTATTTTAGCATTGAATGGCACAAATTTATTTTTCTAATATCACACAGTCAAATAAGTGGATTCATTCAAATCTTGAGCTGGAAATATGAGGAATAAGCAAATCTAGTGAAAATTAATTTATTACATGTTAATGTATAATTAAATAATTTCTTGCGACTCTGTTCTTATGTTTGTGTAACAATAATGTAACTCAAACTTGAGATACTAAATGCAACTTAATTTATTTCATAACTAAGTAAAAATATCAGCTAGGTAAAAATATGCAGCACGCGCATCATGATTTCATCCATGTAGCCGACCTACCTAGTAGGATAAGATTGTTGTTATTGTTATGGCAGTATAAATATGTTGTTTCAGAATACATATTAGTAGACCAGGAGCGGATGAGATTCAGGCTCTTACTTTGAATGTAGACCATGCTAAGAAAATAGCTCAGAGGGTGCATCGAGTAGAAACTTTTCTTACTATTATTGTACAATAGTCCTAAGTCTGAACCGTCCATATCATAATTATTTCATGCATTTCATCTTGGAGCATGTGTTTAGATGCAATATGAGAATGCAAAATCAGTTGTCATAAATTGTTCCAGGTGGCTTTGACATACGGTTGAAGGAGAATGTGGAATACTTAGAACAGCTTAAGGCTTTAGCTGAAAGAGAAGGTGTCTCTAATAGAATAAGATTCATCACCTCTTGCTCTACCACTGAAAGGAATGCCCTGCTCTCGGAATGCCTGTGTGTCATTTACACTCCAAAGGTTTGGGAAATATTGTAAAAGAAAAATTTAGGTGTTCTTGAGCCAAAGAATTTTCTTCCTCTGATCTATAGATTATTTGCCACATAAGTGAATGTATGTCACCCTTATTGCCAAGGTTTTAAATTGCAGTTCTGGTTGTTGCAATTGCAGTTATTATGTTGATTATGATGCAATGCACATTGTGCCAGTTGCTGGGGGCTGAAAATTGTGATGGGCCTGTTCCAATCCTGATACGGCTGCATTGCAGCCTGTCATGGTTAGGTGCGGTCAACTAGTTTGAATATGTGTAACACTGCAATTGCAGGGTGGTGTGGTTGTGGAAAGACTACAACTGCAATTTAAAATTGTGGTTGTCCACCTAGCCACAGGTATTCACTGATGTGGCAATCAGTGTATGGATCAAAGCTTATTTACTTTGAGGAGCACCAAAGAACTCTTTTTCATGAAGTTGAATGAAGAAAAGTTGGTCTTACGTAATATACTTTGATGCAGGATGAGCATTTTGGCATTGTTCCGGTGGAGGCAATGGCAGCATACAAACCTGTTATTGCATGCAACAGTGGTGGACCATTGGAGAGTGTGAAGAATGGTGTAACAGGATTCCTTTGTGATCCTACACCAGAAGAGTTTTCTTCTGCAATGGCTAAATTCATAAAAGATCCCAAAGAGGCTGAAAGAATGGGTAGAGAAGCTAGAAAGCATGTGGTTGATTCATTCTCCACACACACATTCGGCCAAAGTTTAAATAGGTATATAGTTGACATTCACAGAGGAAAAGAGGACTGATGTCACCTTTTTGAATCAAATTTAGCTTCTAGCATGGGATATAACATGATTTTGATACTCAAAATTGATTAACTTGGTTAACATCTTATAAAAGTGTTGGAATTTTGGACCATTTCTGGTATAAAAGTAGAACCAAGTCTACAGAGACATTGCGATGGTACCCAAAAGTATACAGATTTTGCTGAATTTCAAATAAACAATAATTATTTCCTTGTAAATAAAATAAAATCTGCTCCAAATTTGAATATCATCTGTTTATATAATTTGTATAAGTGAAGATAAATAGCAAAAGTTGAAATTACGGGATTAGAAAGCTGCACTATACAATTTGTAATTTTGTATGAAACAAAGTTGAAAAGTATAATATTAAATAATTTAAATTATAGTTGTTAAAATTGGATCGACTTGGACGAAATCCGGTGAATTAGTCTCAAGATCGGTCTGGGTTGAACATAGGATCGGAGAAGGAAAAGAATGGGTGAAAACCGGTTTGACTTGGCCAATTTTATTGAAAATCGGTGAACTGGCGGGTTTTTGAAACCTGGACTGGTTCTTCTTTTAAAAGAAATACCCTAATGGCCTTTGAAGCCCACCTCTCCAACCCAACTCTCTCACACTCATAGTCCTCAACACACGGCAGAGGTAGAGCTTTCCTCAACTCTCTTTGCCGCCGCCTCTCGCCAGCATTCGTCTTGGCGCGGCGTCGCTTGTCCCTCTTAACCTAGTCTCTCACATTCAGCACTCAAACACGGTAGAGACAACGCTTAAAGTCTCAATCTTTTCTGTTGTCGCCTCTTGCTGGCTTTTGTGTCACCGCGTTGTCTTGTTGTTTGGGCTCATTGCTTGCTGCTGCCTCCCTCTCTACTTGTCACCCTCGTTATCCATCACTCAATGTAGCCTCCCTCTCTACTCGTCGCCGTCACTGCTCGCCGTCTGCGCTCTTCTCTTGTCTCCTCTCTGTCTCCCTTTGCCTCCCTCTTCTCTTCCTCTGCATGCGGCCAAGGAGAGTTTTTTTTTTAATTTTTTTTATTTATTCAATTATTATTGTTTAATGTTTTGGATGATTGTTGCTGCTAATCCTGTTTTAAGTAGCTGAAGTGGTTTATTTTTTGTTTTCTTTTTTAATTCTGTAATTATTGCTAGTTTTCTTCTGATTGTTGCTATTTTAGTGATTGTTACTGTTTAGGTTGATTAATGCTTATTATTTAGGTTGATTGATCTTTTCTGATTGTTGTCTTTTTTGTGATCTTTTGTGATTGCTGATTTTTTTTTATTTTGTAACTTTTTGCTAGTTTTGATCTTTTCTGATTGACGCTTGCTGTTTAGATGATTGGAATATGTAGTTAGATGATAGGCTCTGTGAATTAATTAGGTGATGCACTAATGTAATACTATGGTTAGATGATAGGCTATGTGTTGAATTTTTCTTGTTTTTAAGATGGATTCATCACAAACACCATCCCAAGAAGAAGAATCAACTCTTGATGGAACAATTGTAACCCAAAAAAATAATAATAGAAAAAAAACTGATCTTGCATGGAGTTATTGTAAGCAAGTAGTTGAATCTAGAAAAACTATTTTGGTATGCATATATCATTTTATTAAAGGTGGAGGAATTAATCTGTTATGCATATATTGAGACTTGATTGTTGTTAAAATGTTAGTGAAGGCATAAATTTTAAATTTTAATTTTAAATTTTGGACCGTTTTATTTTTTTTATTTAAATAAGACTGGATCAACCAGTTTAATCAGTGACTCACCAGTTCAACCAAAGACTCAGTGATCTAGTAATCCGATTGGTTCAATCATCGTCTGACAACTATGATTTAGATGGAGTAAGAACAAAAAACATAAACATTATGCAAATTTAGTGGAGAGCAAAATAAATATAAAGTAATTACCCAACTCAATTCATGAAAATTTTAAAAGTGGAAATTTTAGTCATAGAAAAAAAATTAATAGAGATATTGATTCTCGTAGTTTCTCTCTGTTGGATAAAACAGTTCCCAAACTAATTTTCGGCATGACTCACTAACAGAGAATGATGAGTTGGCACGTTAACCCTCATACGTGGCCATTAAGTGTCCATGTGTGTGAGGGGACAAAACAGTCCCTAGCTTTCTTCTTCACCTTTTCAGCCATGTTCTTTATCCACCACACTACCCTCTTTTTCTTCCTCCTCTTTTTCTTATCCACCCTCTCCCTTTCTCACCCTTTTTTCCCTCTCTGCAACTACTTCCTCGATTGCGGTTCTGCTGCCCCATTCACCACCGCTGCCACTTCCTCCCTCTCCAGCGACCACTGCCTCTTCTCCAGCAACCTCGCTCGAATACCCAACTCTTTCTTCCACGTCCCTTCTCCTTCACGATCAAATTCATACCAAACATAAGAGTCAAGAGAACCCATAGCCAAAAGCAAATTTTTACGAAATTAAAACTCGAAGGGATGCAATATGAAGTATAAATTCAAAAAAGAGAGGATTTCTGTGCAAATATTAGTTCTCGCAATGAGAATTTTATCATTAAAAATAACAATTTGAGTGATAGATGAAGAACTTTGGTAGATCTCATGTGAAACAAGGTGAGTGGAATATTTAAGGGGACAGGGAGGAAGTTTTCTGTCTATTCGCCTTTTCCCATGGGGTTTGAGGAATAGTTGCTTCAGAGTTTACCTAAAATGATTAATTTGTGCTAAAATAGATGCTTTCATTGCAAGATCTCATTATAAGAAATATGCTGAGTACCGTTGGATTCTTCAAATATATCTGACAGTAATCCATTTACCGTCGGATTTATTTCGTCTGATGGTAATTACCGTTGGATTTCGCGACGGATTAGCAACTCAAGAAACCAATTGGTTACCGACAAATTTTTCGATGGTAATGTTGGCACCAAAATATGTTGTTTCGCGCCATGTTATTGTTGGATTATTTCTATGATAATTCCGACGGTAAATTAAATTTTTTTAGAATTTCAAATAAATGGTCAATTTTAATTTTGAATTTAAATTTTTTCACACAATTAGTGGTCAATTCATAAATAATGAAGAATTTTTATTTAAAATAAATAAATAATACAATGTACAAATTAAATAAAAGTCAAGTACACCAAATAAATGTATGAAACAACAAAATAAAAACCTAATATCTACAGATCTAGATAAACGACATCGTCGTCGTCAGTCCCGTGGCCCTAAGTCGGTGGTGACGTTGTCTGTGTGCCACCAGCGCTACCGCTACCACCTTTAGCAGGACCACAGTGCTGCCACCAGCAGGATCGATGCCAGCGGTGCACATTTGGGCCTGGTACACTTCCATCTGAGCTTCCATACACTACATTTGCTCCAGTGACTCCCTAAACTCCAGCCTGAGCTCATCCGTAGACGTCATGCGGGTGAAGATCTCCTGATACCTCTCTTGATAATCGTTAAACTCCTGGGCCTGCTGGCGAAGGTTGCGCTGGAGCTCTTGCACCTGGAGCCTCAAATCCATGCCTTCCTCGGGATGGACGGCTCGACTGATGGCGGAACCTGACGGCGGACTCAACGTCGAGGTGCGTAGGCTACTGGCAAAGAATGACCCCATCCTATATACGTGGTTCTTGTACGGGACTGAGGCGGTCTCGCGCCAAACCACATCGAGATCGATGACTGAGGTCGCAGATCCATCGGCAGCATCCTTCTCACTTTGCTGAGACTGCTGAGTCACGGCCTCTAGTCTATGTGTGTAGGACTCCTATGCAATTAACACAAGTTACTGTGATTAGTAAGACAGATATATAGTCAATCTCTAATAATTTTGTAGCAGAAGATAATTAGATGTATGTTTACTCACATAATGGTCGTGAGACCGCTGATCAACAAATCTCGCTTTGTTCTCCTTCAGCGTGTGGGTGTACTTGAACGTCTCCGCCAATGAAGAAAATTAGTCTTATTATCTTATAATTTTAATTAGAATATTTGATTTCGAATTATTCAATATTTTGATACAACAAATAATATTTTAAAATAATTTCAAGAATTTAATTAGATTTCTAGTTACCCTAAAACCTCCAATTCCATATACAAACCCTAATTTTTTTAACACACACTTTTTTCCCATTTCTTAGCTGAAACCCTAGCCACCTTTTCTACTCACCATCACACACACACCCCAAACACACAACACAGCAAGCAAGAAAGAAAAAGAAACAGAAAGGGAAGGTAGAAGAGGGATCCGTGGAGAAGAAGGGAAGAAGGGAATGGGGGAGCTCACCGGCCAGCCGCGCCTTGCCACTGCGCCAGCTCCTCGATACCGTGCTGCATCACCGTCTGTGGAGAGTCGTGATAAACCCCATTTTTAGGGTTTATCTTGTATTGAATTTAGAGTATTTTGATAACCTTTTGTCACATTTAGCCTATGAATTAGCATGGTTTTGTTATCTCTCTCATATTTATGCTTAAGTGTAAAAACATGCTTTTTAAGCCCTATTTTGATGAATTCTAATTTCTCCTTGATTCCATAAGATGCCTTGATATGTTTGCTAGTAATTCCAGGATTGAAATAGGCTAGGCATGAATCAAAGGAAGTAAGGAAGGAAGCATGCAAGTGGAGAGAAGCATAAAAAGTCAAAGATGCAAAGTCAGCCATGCACGCGCACGCGCACAAGACGCTCGCGCGCACATTGCAGAATCGGCCAGGGACGCGCACGCGTACCGTGCGCGCACGCGTCGATGACCGCACATGACTTCATTAATGCAACACGTGCCTGGCAATTTGAGAGGGTTTCTGAACCCATTTTTGGCGCCAATTGCTAGGAGAAAGGAATAAAAGGATCAAGGATTGAGGGGAAGGCATCATTATTGAATAGAGGGAATCATATAGCATAATTAGGATTAGTTTAGAGTTAGTTTTAGAGAGAGAAGCTCTCACTTCTCTCTAGAATTAGGATTAGGTTTAGGTTAATCTCTCTTCTTAGATCTAGGTTTAATTCATGCTTTGATTCACTTTTCCTTTACCAATTCTTAATCTTCTCCTCCTCCTCTTTCTAGTTATGTGCTATAATAATTGTAATTCTTCATTTTGTTTTGGATAGATTGTTATTCCTTTGTTTTCTTTCAATAATGCAATTTGAGGTAATTCATGATAATTGTGATTTCCTTGATTGTTGTTGTTAATTCATTGCAATAAATGTTGTTAGATTCTATTCTTGTTCTCAAATTACTATGCTTTTCTTTTGTGCCTTCCAAGTATTTGATGGAAAGCTTGGTTGGATTTTAGTGTAGGTTTTGTTCCTCTTGGCCTAGGTAGAGTAATTAGTGACTCTTGAGTTATCTAATTCCCTTGTTGATTGATAATTAGAAGTTGCTAATTGATTTGAATGCCTCTAAATCTAGTCTTTCCTTTAGGAGTTGATTAGGACTTGAGGAATCAAATTGATTCATCCACTTGACCTTCCTCCATGGTTAGAGGTTAACTAAGTGGGAGCAATGGACAATTCTCATCACAATTGAGGAGGATAACTAGGATAGGACTTCTAGTTCTCATATCTTGCCAAGAGCTTTGCTAGTTGTTAGTTTATTTTCTTTGCCATTTATATTTCTTGTCTAAAATCTTAAAAACCCCAAATATAACTCACAACCAATAACAAGACACTTCATTATAATTCCTAGGGAGAACGACCCGAGGTCCAATACTTCGGTTTATAAATTTTAGGGGTTTGTACTAGTGACAAACAACTTTTGTATGAAAAGATTATTGTTTGGTTTAGGAACTATACTTGCAACGAGAATTCATTTGTGAAATTCTAAACCATCAAAAATCCAATCATCAAAATGGCGCCGTTGCCGGGGAATTGCAATGGTGTTGTGTTATTGGTTATTGTACATATGTGAATATTATGAATAGGTTTATCTTTTGTTTGTTTCTTAATTTTTGTTAGTTTTATTTTGTTTTTCCATAATGAATTCTCACTTTGGCTATGAGTTTGGCTCTAATTGTGTTGTAGGGAATGTGAACTTCAATGCTAACATGTACCAAGGATGGAACACTCCAAGATGGGAGGAGTCTCAAGGAATTGATCACTCCTATTGGCAACAACCTCCGGATACTTATAGGTATAATTTCTATCCTAATGCATGTCAATTTAACGGCTATGATGACTCTTTTTGTGACACTCAACAACCACCATCATATGCCTATGAATCTCATCCTCAACATGAACCTCAATCATTCTCACAAGCCTTTCCATACCAAGCACCTTCCTATGATCCATATCCATCATATGACCAATCATCCATACCATATTTTTATGACCATTTTGAGCAAGAACCCTTAGAACCACCACAACCCTATCAAGATTACTCCCAAGAACCACCTCAATACACACAATCTCCACAACCTTACCAAGAAGAACCACCTTCCTATTATGAACCCTCTCTCCAAAATAATGAACCCTCTTACTCACCCCAAACCCCGATAGACGATCCTCTCACTTTGTTACTTCAAGGACAAGAATCCATGAAGCAGGATACACTTGAGTTTGTGACCAATTTGACCAAAGTGGTGCATACTTTAGCCCACCAATGTTTGAAGACTCAAGTTAATTCCGTGACCACATGTGAAAAGTCAAAAGAAGAGCAAAGCATGAAAGAGAAATTGGAAAATTCGGTGGAGAAGGAGGAGTCGAATTTTGTGTTGGAACAACTAGAGGAAGCCATGATTATTGAAGAAAAGGAAGAAGTGGTTGAAGATTTAGGAGATGTTGAAAGTCCATGGGAATGTAGCATCACAGAGAACTCTTCCAAGAAGCTTGATATTGATGTTGAGGAGGGTGCGCAACCTCCAAAGCATATCATCGTTGGAGACTTGGAAGTAGCTTATCAAGAAATGGATTCAATCATGGATGAATTTCTCTCTACAATGGAATCCTCTCCCAGTGGACATGAAGTTGAAATTATAAGAGAGTGTGCACAACTTCCCAAGGAAAATGAAAATGGCATGGTGTATATTGAAATTGAAGAATATGAAGAGGTTGATTAAGAGATGAATTCATTCATCAATGAATTCCTATCCAAAATTGAATCACCTCCCATTAAACAAGATGAAGTTCTTGAAGACAACACCAAGCCACGTAACGAAGGGGATGAGGTTGAAATTGAAGAAGCTTGTGAAGAGGTGGAAATACACAAAGAAGAACACAAGGAAGTAGACCTTGCATTGTCTAAGTGTGGGGAAGTCTTCCTTCCCAAGTCACCATCCAACACAACATTCAAGTGGGTAAAACTCTTATCCCTAAGCTTTACTTTCTCACTTGAATATGGTTTAATCGAAAATGATGGTCAACTTAGAGCTCTTTGTGGAGTTAAAAGCAAGAATGAGTTGTGTAGTGGTTGCAAGTTAGGAATTAGGCTCATTAAGGTCAAAGCTTCAAGGTATAGGAACGATGATTGGAAGAATGCCACTTTACAAGGGTCTCGATGGAAGGTTAGGTGTGCTAAAGAGAATTCTATATGTCAACCACCCGGAAAGAAAAAGTATGAAGATCAAATCGAAGACGGGTGTGAAAATAAGATATGGGATCCCGGATCACAACATGAAGACCAATTATGGGGACTCATATCTTGGGTAGAACTTCGCCCAAGCTTGATGAAGATGGTTGGAAATTCTGTCAACCAATTGAGAAGCAAAGATTCTTGGAGATTCAAGGATGAGTACAAACATAAGCCACCATGACAATAAGCACCTCAAAATGTCCAACTTAAGGACTTAAACTAAAAGTGCTAGGTGGGAGACACCCCACCATGGTAAACTCTTTCCATTCTCTTTTAAATTTGCTCAATAAGTGATTTGAGTTGCCATTGTAGGTAGATGTTTCACATAAATTTGTTTGTACAACTTAATTGTTAGCTTAGTCACATGTATGTTGTGTTTAGTAGTAGATGAATAATATCAAATTGCATTTTTGTGAATTGTATGATGGTTGATTGAATAAAGAGTTGTGAGCAGTATGGGGAGCACCCAGCAAAATTTTCTCTGAAAAAAAAGGGGTGGACGCGCGCGCACGATGTACGCGCACGCGTCCCTGAGCAGATGCATCATCACCCACATTCCAGAGAGTTAGGCTTCTCTTGGGCTACCACTATGCCCTGACCCCAACCCGATCCACGCTGACGCGCACTACGTGCGTGCGCGCGATTATGGGAACATGAAAATCTACGCGGACGCGCACCTGCCGCACCCGCGTCGATCTACTACTGCAATTTTTTGAGCCAAGCCCTAGAGAGTTGAGCCGGATCTGGGCCAACTTTAGGCCCCTAGCCCAACTCGATGTACGCGGACGCGCACTTGCCGCGTGCGCGCCCATATGTCCAAGGTGGAACAGACGCGAGCGCACGCATTGCGCTAGCGCGCCTTATCTCAGATTACCAACGTACGCGGATGCGCACTTGCCGCGCGCGCGTCCATTACATGCTGCCGCCACTCTAGGCTTCTGACCCGAGAGTTGGGCGTGCGTCAAGCCCACCCTAAGCCTCAGGCCCAACCCCATCTACGCGTGCGCGCGCTGTACGCGCACGCGCCCTTGCATAATCTGCCAACCCACGCTAGAGCGCACTGCACGCTCACGCGTGAATCTCCATTTTCCTCAATGCACGCGGACACGCAAGGTGCGCACTCGCGCCGATTCAAAAAAGGGGATAACCCTAATACGCGAAGAGCATTGCGCAGTCGCGCACTTTTCCCTCCCTTCACACCATTTCCTCCTTCTTCTTCCCACCTCAGCCGCCGCTGTTGCTCCGCCGGCAGCCACCACCGGACGGCCATCCTCTCTTCCTCTCTCATCACCGCCCAACCTCTCTTTCTCTCCATCCCTCTCACCCATCCAGTTCACCTTGGCCGCCGCAGCAACCGCCGTCGCCGCCATCACCGCGGCCGCCATCGTTCACCATCAACCCTCTCTCTCTCATCCATTCTCTTTGTTCTCTCTCTCTCTCTCATCCACTCACTCTCTCCTCTTCGGTCGAACCTCAACCACCGCGGCAACTGTCTTCACCGCCACCATCCACGGCGGCGTAATCCCTGATTCTGCTGCCCCTGCCCCTATCCTAGTTCCCCTTCCTAGTCCCAGTTCCTCCCAGCTCCCAGGTTCCTGCTTAATTTCTGTTTTTCTATTTTTCTTTTTTATGGTTCATTTCTGTTAGTTACTGTAATTGTCTATTAGTTAGTTTGAATTCAAATGTTGCATGTTAGGATTAGTTAGAAATATCTGCTGTTAGGTAGCTAGGGCTGGATAGAGGATTCTAGGCCTGATAAGTGCTCCGTTTGTGTTTATTTTCTGCTTGTTCATTTGTTTGATAAGTGCCACATTTGAGTTGCTCTGTATGCATTTTGTGTTGCCTGTATGTTATCTTTTTGCTGCTGAGATTAATTGATATTGTAATCATGATTGTTGTACCATTTTGCAACCCGGGAACGTCGAATTTTAAGCCGAAATGCTGCCCAATTTTCGAGAAATTCAATTTCATTTTGCTCTCTATCACGAATTTGGGCTACCTTTCGTTGTTTTTGACTTCCGGGATTTACATGATATGTTGTGCCATGATTTGTATTCTTGAAATATTCATCTCTCATCATGCCCCTAATTTCTAACCCCATTTTTTTTCTTCTTCTCTAACTCACTGCCCCCTTTCCTTCCCAACCTGCATTTTAACTCTTTTAACCATTCTTTGAGCATTGATAATGAACATGCTTATTCTTTATGAATTGTGGTCATTAGTGAACATTGAATTCTTGGGATATGACTGTGTTCTCTGTTCTTATTTGTTGGCCATATCTCAAGTCCCATTCACATCATGTTTGCTTGTCATCCATTCTACATCTTGAATATGCTTTCTTTGCTTTGTGCTACATGCTTTATTGCTTATATTCCATTATATTTCTCTTTCAGGATGTCGGATAAAGGAAAATCCATAGCCACTGCCTCCAAGAAAAGAAAACACTCTACACCCTCTATCCCCTCCATCTACAAGCATTATGTTAAGAATCCCTTAAATGATGAAGAAAAGGAAAATCAGTTGCTACCTTCTACCGATCCAACTAAGTTCCCCAATCTCTACTGTGAGCTTCAATTTTCCAAATATCGAACAACGAAGCTGAATACTGAGAAGAAATTGCTCCTACCTAATGATGTGAGACGGTCCATTACTAGCCAAAACCTTGAATTGGGTATAGATTTTGTTGACAGAGATTTGGGGGATATTAACATCTCTTGGGTGAAGGAATTTTATTGCAACTTCTTCCGTCCTACTTTGGATTCGGTTCAGGTGAGGGGTAGAGAGGTTATGATCACTGAGACTGCGATAGAGGAGGCATTACAGTGTCGGCACATTACTGATGACATGTGTGCCCATCAGCAGGCAGAGATGGCCATACATAGCATGACTTTTGATTATGAGGCGCTTAGGCGCATGATCGGTTTACCAGATGCTACATGGGTTATGGATGCCAACAATACCAAGCCTAAGGGAATGCTGTTTGCTCACTTGACTAGAGAGGCCAAGACTTGGCAGATGATCTTTGCCCACTATGTCTTGCCTACCACTCACTTCTCTGAGATCCCTATGGAGACGCTTCTGCTGATTGGGTGTGTTATGGAGGGGAGGGATGTCTCTTTTCCTCGACTTATTCGACAGTGCATGTGGCGGGCGCATATTCGTGGCCTACTTCCATTTCCTACCTTGGTCACGAGTATGGCGGCCCTAGCTGAGGTCCCCTGGCTAGACGATGATGTGACACCACCGCCCCCTGATGCAGATGACAGGGAGGTTACTATTCCTTGGGGTGGTTGGGTGCACGAGAAGCCCCCAGCTAGACGCCGTTCCAGGGCTAGAGCAGTAGTGGGGACAGCTTCACCATCAGCCCCTACAGCAGCCCCATCCTCTTCTACAGCAGCAGCTCCATCTTTATCTACAGTTCCTCCTGCAGCACCTGAGCCGACTTATCTACTGGTCCAGCGTCTATTTCGATTCTTAGAGCGCGAGAGACTCCATGTCAGACGCCGATTGGATCGGATGGACCAGGCGCTCATTTCTCTGGGTGCTGAGTTACCTCCGCTTCCCGACTCTCCGGCCTCCGATGAGCGCAGGATCATCAGGAGGAGGATGCGGAGGCACCGACTCAGCAAGATGCCCCTCCAGTTGCTCCGGACACCACAGAGACACCACAGACTCATGCGGAGCCAGTTCCACAGCCTCAGACAGATTCAGCACCCACCGTTGTGCCTTCCACTGATCCTCCAGTTTAGCATCGAGGACGATGCTTGATCTTAAGTGTGGGGAGGTCACCGGTAGCACTTTCCTAGTTATCCTATTTTGCATGTCTTTTGTATATATTTTGATGCATTTTGAGTTTATTTTGGATACCTTTACTGCTTGTTTTGGATTTTAGACATTTTGATGCTTTTGGATATTTTTAGATGTTTTGGATGATAGATTCCATACTTTTAGTTGGATTTGTCTTTATACATATTTGCATATCTTTCTTTTTAGTTGTGGTTGTAATTAGAAATCATACTTTGAATTGCAAACACTTAGTCACCCTTTTTGCATAAGAAATTGGTTTTGAGCGAAAAAGGAAAGGGTAAACTAAGAAAATTTTTGAATTTTTCAATCATAACAATGCTTAGTCAAATATTGAGATTTTTCAAGAAATTTAATTATAGGGCACCAACCCAATTGATTGAAAGAAAATTTTTGGTGAAATTTGCTTGAATTTTATACTCTGTGAAGCATGTATTGAATTAAGAACACAAGCTTGTGAGACTTGAGCCTATTGATGTGGTTACATTTTATAACCACTTATTTTCCATTCTTGTGTGAAATTGTTCTCTATCTATGATTGTGATCCTTGATTTACGTGATTCTATATGTCCATTTATTTCTTGTATTCATGCATTTGTATGATTGAGGCCATTATTTCATTAGCCCACTTACCCAAATAGCCAACCTTTTACTCTCCATTGTTAGCCAATTTTGAGCCTATACTTAACCAACTTATTCTCATTCTAGCACATTACAAGCCCAAGGCGGAAAATCAATGAAAGTCCTTGTTTGGATCTGATTAGCCTAGGCTAGAGAGAGTGTTTATTATTCAAAGTTGGTGAGGCTTGGGAACATTGGATGGAAAAAAAAAGGGGTAGTGCACTTTCATAATTAGGAAATGGGAACATATTCATGTATTGATTAAATGTATAGACCTTATGCATTGATGCTCTTGTGTATAGTTTGAAAGAAAAAAAAAGAGAAATGAAAAGAAAAAAAAGGAAATAAAAGAGAAAAAAACAAAAGAAAAGAAAAGAAAGAAAGACAAAGGAAGAAAAATAATAAAAAGGGGACAAAATGCCCCAAAGTGAAGTTCAACAAAAGGGAATCAATGCATAGGTGTTATGAATCAAATAAGAATGCATGAGTATGTAAGAAAAAGTGAAGAATGGGTAGTTAGAGTAGTTTGAATTTGTATAGGTCATTATATAGGTTAGGTGGGAAAGTCTATACTAATCAAAGATCTAAACTCTAGTCCACTTAACCATAAATGAACCTACCTTGACCCTAACCCCATTACAACCAAAATGAAAGACCTCATGATGAATGTATACATGCATTGAATAAGTGTAGATTGTTAGAAGAAAATCAAATTTTGGAAAGCATGATTAGAAGAGAATTGAGTGAATTAACCCTTAAACACTTGAGTGAATAGAGCGAATACACATCCGGTGAGGGTTCAAAAGTTCAATTACATGTATTCACCCATATTATCTATATTCTTGCAAATTTGAACTCCTTTTGATAATTCAATACAATTGTGGTTTGGACTTAACTCCTATTGTTCTAACTGTTGTGCTTACACATGTTCTCTTGGAAATTGATATGTTTGAACTAAGCATTTGCATTCAATTTAGGTAGTTGCATTTAGATAGGACTCATATAGTTTAGTTGCATTCAATAAATGTCACATCCCTTAGTTCCTTCTTATTTTAGCATGAGGACATGCTAAGGTCTAAGTGTGGGGAGGTTGATAAACCCCATTTTTAGGGTTTATCTTGTATTGAATTTAGAGTATTTTGATAACCTTTTGTCACATTTAGCCTATGAAGTAGCATGGTTTTGTTATCTCTCCCATATTTATGCTTAAGTGTAAAAACATGCTTTTTAAGCCCTATTTTGATGAATTCTAATTTCTCCTTGATTCCATAAGATGCCTTGATATATTTGCTAGTAATTCCAGGATTGAAATAGGCTAGGCATGGATCAAAGGAAGTAAGGAAGGAAGCATGCAAGTGGAGAGAAGTATAAAAAGTCAAAGATGCAAAGTCAGCCATGCACGCGCATGCGCACAAGACGCTCGCGCGCACATTGCAGAATCGGCCAGGGACGCACACGCGTACCGTGCGCGCACGCGTCGATGACCGCACATGACTTCATTAATGCAACACGTGCCTGGCGATTTGAGAGGGTTTCTGAACCCATTTTTGGCGCCAATTGCTAGGAGAAAGGAATAAAAGGATCAAGGATTGAGGGGAAGGCATCATGATTGAATAGAGGGAATCATATAGCATAATTAGGATTAGTTTAGAGTTAGTTTTAGAGAGAGAAGCTCTCACTTCTCTCTAGAATTAGGATTAGGTTTAGGTTAATCTCTCTTCTTAGATCTAGGTTTAATTCATGCTTTGATTCACTTTTCCTTTACCAATTCTTAATCTTCTCTGATTCAATTTTCTTTTATCAATTCTTAATCTTCCCCTCTTCCTTTTTCTAGTTATGTGCTTTAATAATTGTAATTCTTCATTTTATTTTGGATAGATTGTTTTTTCTTTGTTTTCTTTCAATAATGCAATTTGAGGTAATTCATGATAATTGTGATTTCCTTGATTGTTGTTGTTAATTCATTGCAATAAATGTTGTTAGATTCTATTCTTGTTCTCAAATTACTATGCTTTTCCTTTGTGCCTTCCAAGTGTTTGATGGAAAGCTTGGTTGGATTTTAGTGTAGGTTTTGTTCCTCTTGGCCTAGGTAGAGTAATTAGTGACTCTTGAGTTATCTAATTCCCTTGTTGATTGATAATTAGAAGTTGCTAATTGATTTGAATGCCTCTAAAGCTAGTCTTTCCTTTAGGAGTTGATTAGGACTTGAGGAATCAAATTGATTCATCCACTTGACCTTCCTCCATGGTTAGAGATTAACTAAGTGGGAGCAATGGACAATTCTCATCACAATTGAGGAGGATAACTAGGATAGGACTTCTAGTTCTCTTTGCTAGTTGTTAGTTTATTTTCTTTGCCATTTATATTTCTTGTCTAAAATCTTAAAAACCCCAAATATAACTCACAACCAATAACAAGACACTTCATTACAATTCCTAGGGAGAACGACCTGAGGTCCAATACTTCGGTTTATAAATTTTAGGGGTTTGACTAGTGACAAACAAATTTTTGCATTGAAAGGATTATTGCTTGGTTTAGAAACTATACTTTACAA
>NC_029778.3:76196282-76215177 GCF_000817695.3 Arachis duranensis | reverse complement strand
TTGTCGCCGCATTGCTAGGCTCGCCGTCGTTACGCTCGCGTTGCTGCTACATTGCCGGAGCTCTTCGCCGCTGCTACTGCCACCGGAAACTGCCTTTGAAGCCTGTCTCTGTTGGTAAACTCTAACCCTGCTTCAGTTTCTTTATTCGTTAAGTTCTCCATTACCATGAGAGTTGTTGCTGAGGCTATTTGTGCCAGGAGTTTATCGCGAGTTACCGCCGTCAGATCCGCCGCCGCCACCGAGGTTTAAATACTCGGTTATCAATTTTAAAGGGGTTTGTTACTTGTGACAACCAAAACGTTTGTAAGAAAGGACTTTTGTTGGTTTAAGAGCTATACTTGCAACGAGTACTTAATTGTAAAGATTCTTAGACCACGCAAAAATCCTCTCTTCAGTTACCCTTACAACGTAGGGTCAACAGAGTATCGAGTTTCGACCTAGAACACGTGGTGGCAAGCCATGGTACTTTATCTAGGGAAACTCGTATCTCAGGTAACATTGAATTCATAAGCCTCATAAGTATTTATAATCATTGTAATCTTTGCGTAACCATATCATATAAGCCATGGTACCATATGCACTCAAAATATGCACATTTCCATATTTAATTCATCACTTTTTCCACTTTACTTCACCCCTAAGTTACCTCAGGTTCCTAACTCCACCTTACTACTAGAGTTACCACTATGTTTTTGGGCTAAAAGAGTGAAAATAGAGGTTTAGAAATTTGAAATTTGACTTAAAAACACAAAAATCATTTTTTGCTGAAACAGGGGTCACGCGTACGCGTGGGGTGCATTTTCTAAGAGGTCGTGCGTACGCATGGGCCACGCATACGCGTGAGCGTGCAAAAATCCTTGTTTGCGTACGCAAGCACCTTCCTCGCGTACGCGAGAATCCCAACAAAAAAAGGGTTGGTCGCGTCGCGTGCAAGCGGTCACGTATGCAAGCCCTTAAAAATCAGTGTTCGCATACGCAAACACCCTGCTCGCGTACGCAAGCAGCCAAACCCGCAGAGTTTGATCGCGTCGCATGCAGTGGTCGCATACGCAAGCTGTGCAGAATCAGCGAAATGCTAAATGCTGCAGAATTTTTAGTTTTACCCTTCGAACTTCCGACGCGAATAACTTTTTCGTTTTAAAATTTTTCATCCGTTATTCGAACGGTGTAAACTTCACAGACCCAAGTTATGGCCCGTCGAAGTTTGGCCAAAAATTAATTTTCACAAAAACCTTCCAACTTCTATTTCATTGATTCACCGTTGAAATATCAACCATTCCACACTTAAAATCAGTCCTAAAATATGCAATATCACAGCAACATAATTCTACACCCTTCTATTATCCATTATACATCAACATTACACAATTTCACACCTAAATTCTTACTTTAGATAATAAAGCCATGAGCAATCTACCAATTATGCACAAACAACCTTACCAGCAAACAAATCATTACTCAAACACCACTTTAGCATTCTAATTCCAGCATAACCATAATCACTAACACATACTCAATCCATGTCATCAACCATTATCACAAACACTAACATTCAACATGCTTAACCATTCCAACCTATCCTATGGTCCTCTAGCCTAAGGTTTCACAGAACATTATATATTAAATACGCGAAACCTAAACCATACCTTGGCCGATTTCCACATATTTTCCGAGACAACCCTCGAATGCACTGAACACAGCCCTAAAATGTCCAAAATCACCAAAGGACAAGTACCCAACCTCCACCAAGTTCCAAAGCTCACAATTCAAGTTCCAACATATACATATACATACCTAATTTCACATGTATCACACATACATACCCAAATTCAATACCCAATACACAAATTCAATGAATTGACTAGGGTTGATGATCCTTACAATAACCACAGACCAAACGGACTAAGTCCAACAAGTTCTGCAAGCTAGAACAAATCTAGAGAACCGAAATCAACAAATCTCAACATGGATACTTACTAATTTTTGAAATTCAAGGGGGTAGAGAGACGGGAGTGAGAATGAGACTTACCTATAAAATTGTTCTAGTAGATTCGTAGACTCGACGCGGTGGTCGTGTGGCCGCAAATGGTGCGACGATCGGAACTCGGAGTGAGAAGATATGGTAGTTTAAATTTGGTATAAGGGTTTCAAATCCTTCCCTCCCTTCCCCTTCAATGTTACAGCGTGAATCTCCTTTAGGGGAAGAAGAAGATGCCGTGTCTCTAATTAATGAGGCCTTGGTTGGTCCCACGGGCTCAGTTTGGGCTCGATTCGACCGGTTTGGCCTGTTCGGCACAATCTTGGGCCAAATTCTTTGAAATTAGTGTCAAAATTCTTATTTTAATTCGCTCTATCTTAATTTAATATAAAATTCACATTTCTAATTTTCTTTATTGAAATTTAATTTATTGACTAATTATTTGCTAATTTAACGGGGTTTACATCCTACCCACCTAACAAAGAATTTTGCCCTCAAAATTTAGTTTAGTTACCTGAAAAGAGGTGTAGGTAGTCCTTCCGCATATCCGACTCGAGCTCCCAAGTATGCTCTTCCACACCGACCTGACTCCAAGCTACTTTTACAAAGGATACTTCTTTTCCATGCAAATGCTTGATACTGGTGTCGTCAACCCTAAGTGGGATTATTGGAAGCGTCAAATCTTCCTTTAACTGAACCGATTCCGGCTCCAGAACATGACTTGCATCAAGAGTGTATTTACGATGCTACGACACGTGAAACACATCGTGCATGTTCGAAAGATGCGGCGCCAAAGCGATCCTATAAGCCACCGGTCCAATTCTCTTCAGAATCTCAAATGGTCCGATGTAACGGGGATTCAGTTTCTTTGTTTTAATGGCCCTTCCTACTCCGGTGGTTGGAGTAACCTTCAGAAAGACATGCTTACCTTCTTCAAGTTATAAAGGCTTTCTCCTTTGATCATCATAGCTCTTTTGACGGCTTTGAGCCACAGGCATTCGGCTTCGGATCTTCTTTATCTACTCAGTAATTTCAGCTATCATCTCATGCCCTAATAAGCTCCTTTCTCCGGCTTGATACCAGCATAAAGGAGACTGAAATTTCCTCCCATACAAAGCCTCATATGGAGCCATTCTGATGCTCACATGGTAACTGTTATTATAAGCAAACTCCATTAGTGGCATATACCGATCCCAGCTCGCCGGCTGGACCAAAACACAAACTCTTAGCATATCCTCCAAGGTTTGGATTGTTCTTTCTGACTGACCGTCAATTTGAGGGTGATAAGCAGTGCTTAAATTCAATTGAGTCCCAAATGCTCACTGAAAGGCTCCCTTAATGTGAACCAAGGATCCCTGTCGGATATAATGGTGGATGGCACGCCCTGCAACCTTACAATCTCTTTAATGTACATCTGAGCTAACTCCTCCATCGTGCAACTTATCCGAATGGGAAGAAAGTGAGCCGAGTTGGTCAGTCGATCCACAATCACCCAAACGACGTCATAACCCATCCGAGTCCTAGGTAAGCCCAACACGAAATCCATTGAATACTTTCCCACTTCCATTATAGAATCTCCAAAGGCTGGAGAGTTCCTGACGGTCTCATATGCTCAATCTTAACTTTCTGATAAGTCAAACACTTGTAAACGTGCAATGCCATATCATTCTTCATTCTCGGCCACCAGAATATCGTTTTTAGATCTTGATACATTTTGGTGCTTCCCGAATGGATTGAAAACCCACTCTTATGAGCCTCTTTCAAGATACTTTGTCATAAGTCTCTGACATCTGGCACAATAATCCGGTCCTTAAACCTCCACAAACCGTCCTTATTTTCTGACACTTTCCACCGCTTTCCCTGCTCAATTGCTGGCAAAACCTTATACAATTCTTTATCATCCTGATGAGCCTTTAGGAGCTCAGCCTTGAAATCACTTAAAACTTGCAGCTGATTTAAGCACAGAGTCCCGGACTCTTCTCTAACTCCCAGTTTCAAACCTTGGAATGCTTTTAGTAACTCTTCCTCTCGCAGCATCATCCAAGCAGCATATAGAGACTTCCGACTCAAGGCATCTGCCACAACATTCGTCTTTCCAGGTTGGTAGTTCAACTCGAAGTCATAGTCTTTCAGAAGCTCCATCAACCTCCTCTGATGCATATTCAACCCTTTCTGATCAAAGAGGTACTTTAAGCTCTTATGGTCTGAGAAAACTTGAAACTTAACGCCATAGAGATATTGTCTCCAGATCTTCTGAGCAAACACAATGGCATCAAGTTCTAAGTCATGAGTTGGATAATTCATTTCATGCGGCCTTAACTGCCGTGAGGCGTATGCCACGACCTTACGATGCTGCATCAGCACGCACCCTAAACCCTTCAGGGATGCATCACAATATACCTCAAATAGTTCACTCGGCTTAGGCAACACCAACATAGACGCAGTGGTCAACCTTTGCTTTAATGTTTGAAAACTCTCCTCACATTCAGGAGTCCAGACAAAAGGTGCATCCTTCCTAGTCAGCTTGGTTAAAGGTAAGGTGATAAACCGCTATTTTACGGTTTATCTTATGCTTATTTCAATAGATTTTACCCATTATTCTCACACTTATTCATGTAAATTACATGTTTTACATTTTCCTTCCTGATTTTGTGCTATGATTGAAAACATGCTTCTTTGGCCTTAAATTTGCTACTTTTATTCCTCTTTTATTACCATTCAATGCCGTGATATATTTGCTGAGTGTTTTCAGGGTTTATAGGGCAAGAATGACTTAGAAGATAGAGAGGAAGCATGCAAAAGTGGAAGGAACACAAGAAAACGAGAAATTCAAAAGCTGGCAGCGACGTGTACGTGACGCGTCAGACAAGTGATGCGTACGCGACGCATACGCGTGACCAGGATTTTTACTCATTGACGCGTATGCGTGGGCGACGCGTACGCGTGACGAGCGTCACATGCTGCAATTCACAGAAAACGCTGGGGGCGATTTTTGGGCTCCTTTTTGACCCAGTTTCAGGCCCGAAATTCCAAATTAGAGGCTGCAGAATGGAGCATATGGGGACATTCACTTCTCATTCATCATTATTCACAATTTTAGGTTTTAGATGTAGTTTTCTCGAGAGAGAGGCTCTCTCCTCTCTCTAGGTTTTAGGGTTTATCTTAGTTTTAGATTTATTTCTTCTCAAATCCAGGTTCAATATTCCTTTAATTTAGTTTTCATATTGCTTTAATTTAGTTTCACTTATTCATTTTATTATTCTAGCATCTTAGTTTATCTTCTCTTGTTGGTTTGTTTATTTTCCCCAATTTAGGTTATGAACTCTTCATGTTACATTTAATTTCTTATTAATGCAATTTGAAGTATTTTATGTTTATTGCTTCTTCCTTCGTTTGTTTTCATTTATATTTGTAATTGGTTGTTTAAATTTAATAATCCTTGTTACTCTTCTATGTTTTTATGTTATTCCTTCCAAGTGTTTGATAAAATACTTGGTTGGACTTTAAATTAGCTTTTTATATTCTTGACTTGGATTGATTAGTTGAGACTATAGAGTTATCAAATTCTCTTATTGAAGGGTAATTGAAAATAGCTGATTGGCTTAGGCTTCACTAAATCTAGTCTTTGATTAGGACTTATGAACCTAAGTTGATTTTGCTCACTTGACTTACCTTCATTGTAGAGGTTAACTAAGTGAAAGCGAAATACAATTACCATCACAATTGATGATGATAACGAGGATATGACTTCTAATTCTCAATCTTAGTTAAGAGTTTTCTTAGTTATTAAGTTATTTTCTTGCCGTTTTACTTTCTCGCTTTTTATTTCAAAAACCCAAAAATGCTTTCCCATAACCAGTTATAAGTACACTTCCCTGCAATTTCTTGAGAGACGACTCGAGGTTTAATACTTCGGTTAATTTTATTGGTTTTCTTAAGTGACAAACATATTAAATTTGATTGAGGTTAAATTGTCGGTTTAGAACTATACTTACAACGCTACTATTTTAGTGAAAATCTTTATCGACGATTTTTTCCCCGTCATAAGGCGAGCTGTGAAGATCCCTTAATAAATCTCCGATAATAACCCGCCCAACCTAGAAAACTCCTAATCTCCGTCACAGAAGTTGGTCACTCCCAACTCATCACTGCTTCCACCTTAGCAGGATCCACAGTTATTCCTTGCTTGCTCACCACGTGGCCAAGAAATTTCACCTCATTCTTCCAAAACTCGCATTTAGATAACTTGGCATATATAGTTTTATTTCCTTCAAGATTTGTAGCATGATCCACAAATGATCCTCATGCTCCCGTTCTCTCTTCGAGTAAATAAGAATGTCATCAATGAAGATGACAACAAACTTATCCAGGTACGGCCGGAAAATTCTATTCATATAGTCCATGAATATTGTCGAGCGTTGGTTAACCCAAAGGACATCACTGTATACTCGTAAGGACCATAACGCATTCTGAAAGCAGTTTTCGGAATATCCTTATCTCTAACCCTTATTTGGTGGTACCCGGATCGTAAATCAATCTTAGAAAACACACCGACTCCTTGTAACTGGTCCATTAGGTCGTCAATCCTTGGTAACGGATACTTATTATTCACAGTAACCTTGTTCAGTTGCCGATAATCAACAAACAGGCGCATACTGCTGACTTTCTTTTTTACCAGTAGCACTGGCACTCCCTACGGAGAAACACTCGGCCGAATAAAGTATTTTTCCAACAGATCTTCCAACTGAGCCTTAAGCTCGGCCATCTCTAACGGTGACATCCTATAAGGTGCACTCGAGATAGGACCTGCTCCAGGCACCACCTCAATTGCGAATTCAACCTCTCGGTTAGGTGAAAATTCATCAATATCATCCGGAAACACCTCTAGAAACTCACACACAGCTGAAATCTGCTCTAGGCTTTGATTATCTTCCCAAACCCCCGCCGTTAATAGTATAATGCCCTGACATTCAGTCCCAGAATAATTTACTATCATAGAATTCAAATAATAGTGATTTACCACAACAGGCACTTCTGACCCTTTCGGCATAAAGAGCATACTGACTTCTCAGAACAATCCAGCAAAATATGATTCTTGGACAACCAATCGAGTCCCAAAATGAGATCAAGACCAGTCATCGTAGACAAATTAGATCATGCACGAATTCACGTTGCTGTACTTGAAATGGAACTTGTGGACATCCTAATCTAGTTACAATAGCTTCATGGGTAGCATTATGCACCTTTATATCATACCCCAAGACCACTATTTTCAACCCTAGTTCATCAGCCTTCTCAAATGCAATGAATGAATGTGTTGCTTCTGAACCAAATATGGCATTTGAAACTCTAACATCTATTTCAGTGTTACCTCTTATCAAGATCTCAGATCCCTCGGCACCTGCTGCAGAAGTGGTGTACACTCTCTTCGGCTGCTGTACTCTACCGGTCTCATACTTCTTCTTCTCCGAAAAATTCCCGGCGAGGTGTCCGGGCTGTCCACAAAAGTAGCATACCCCTGATCCAAATCTGCACGGAACTCCCGGATGGTACTTCCCGCACCTCTGACAGCTCAAGTCCTGCTGTGGCTGCTTCTCATATCTTCTTCCTTGATTAGCATTAGTATTCGGCCTTCTAAAATTTCCCTGGCCTTGATTCTGTTGTGGAACAAAGCCTCCACGCTTAAAATTCCTGCCCCTTGGTGCAAAATTTCTTTCGTGAGCCCTCTGAAATGGCATCCTCAGATTTCCCTTTTCCGCTGCAGCTTTCTTGACACATTCTTTCGCCACTTAGCTCTTATTTACGATCTCAGAAAAGATCCTGATTTCCATTGGTGCAACGAAGCTCAGAATATCGCTCTGAAGGCCTCCCTTATACTTGATACATTTCCACTTAGCAAAATCTTCAGGCGTACCTTGACAGATTCGGAAAAGGAGACACAGCTCTTCAAACCTGTTAGTATATTTAGTAACAATCATCTGGCCTTGTTTCAGCTGAAACAATTCAAGTTCCTTAGCATTCTTGACTAAAGTGGGAAATTATTTCTTGTAGAACTCTGTTCGGAAGACCTCCCAAGGAATCACAGCACCATCTAGCTGCAGGATACGTCGTGTTCCCTGCCACCAATACTAGGCCTCGCCTTGCAACTGGTAAGTTCCAAATTCAACATGCTGCTCCTCGAGAACCTGTTGAGCCTGTAGTGCCCGCTTCATCACTTGGATCCAATTATTCGCCTCAGTGGGGTTTGAGGTTCCTCTGAAGGTCGGAGGGTAAACCTTCACAAAAGAGGAAAGCATCATAGGGCCCTCGTCGCCATTATTTCCATTGTTCCCATTGTTCATTTGGTTTTCCAGAGCTTCGACTGTCGTGTGCATAGCCGCGGCCATGTTTCCAAGGGCAGCCATGAAGTCTATAGGGTCATTCCCTGTTGGGCCAGGATTGGCATTGCCTATTCTACCTTTGCCTCGCCTGCGACCACGTCCACGAGTCAACATCTGGTTCCTATACACACCAAACAAGTGATATCAAGTTGATCAGTCTCAATATCGCAAGTCTAGTGCTTCAAGTCCCAAATGCATGCTCATGAATGTTATGCCATAATATCAGTTAGATATCCTAATAGCACATAGACACATACACAGAAAATGCATAGAAGCATAGTCAGTCTGTCCCTCAGGCTCTATAGAAACGAACTATTCTGATACCATAATATAACACCCTACTACACAGAGCTTTACGCTTAAGCCGTAAAACAATGTTGGTGTAGTATTATGACCTTTAAAATGAAATATATAATAATAATAATGAAAAGGAGATAGTATACTAGGAGCCTTGAAAAAAACGGTAAAACAAAAATCGCAAAATAAAAAGCACCAGCGCTCAGAAGTACGAATTACTTGCGTGAGAAGAAAACTAAAGTTCGTTATCTGTCTCCCTTCCAAACACTACCTAAGTGACCAAAACTTGTGCATTTTACATGCTTGATGTTTCTTTTACCTATTATTATAAGTTTGACACATTTTGATCTATGTAACTCATATGTTTCAATTTCTTTATGCTTATTTGGTTTGGGTTATATTAGACATGAACTTTTCAATTTGTATATCAATCTTGTGATTTTAGTGTTAGAAAGCATATTGGTGGTTAATCTTGCTATGATCACTTTGTTGAACTTATTTTTGCTTGTTTCTTACCTCAGTTGCTTTTGTTTATGCCTTGATGATATGTTGACTCTTATTTTTTTAACTATGTGCGCTGCACATACTTTAAATCATTCATTTGGCATAATGCATGATTTGTGAAGTTGGATTGTGAGCTGGCATATTTTTATCTTTCTAAAAATTTTTCGAGTTCTAAGGGCCATGTTTGCTATGTTACATGACAACTAACTCTTTTTCAACTAACCTCTTTTCTTTGGCCATACTTTTTGGTTAAATAGGCAATGCGACTAACTTTGATTGATGTTATTGATTGGAGTGCGATTTTTGGTTAGTTTTGTTTCATAATTTCACTCACACATCCACTTAATTCTCTTTCCTCCTTCCACTTCACAAATACTTGGTTATTCGCCTAAGTTCTTATGCTTCTTGTTGATTGCTTGTTGCTTTAACTTGCATATTTATCTTTAAAGCATCTTACACACCTTAAAATAGGTGAGTATATGCATACTTTGTGTAGTTGTGACATAGCTTTCAAGTGCTGGTGCGTGAGTTCTAAACCACGCGCAAACTTAGAATTCACGCACTATTTTATTTAATGTCACAAACTAATCAACTCACTTCATTTTAGTGATTATTACATCATCCCGGCAATCTATGCTTCCTTTCTTAGAATTTACTTGTCTTAATATATTCTGTTCTATACCTTTCAGGATAAGTAATCATAAGCAACAAGGAAAGCAAACGAAAGAACATGCCACAATGGATAGAGAAGCGAGAAAACTAATCCTTAGTAGCAGAACCACCACTAGCATCACAGCCGATCTACCGCATTGTCCTCAAGCTATTCCAAAAGATAGTCCAAATGGAATGTTGCAACAAGTGACACTATGAGTACTTGAAGAAGCTTTCTGGCTATATAGACCCCTCGGAGGAAGAGCAACATCCACCAGCTGAAGGTAGAGACGAGTAAACATCTAGCTTTGTCTTGATTGCATGGAGGACCGTGCATATTTTTAAGTGTGGGGAGGTCGAGCGACCAGATCGGCTGTTGGGTGACAATTTTTTCTTCCAAATACTTTCATTTTGATTTTTATTATGCTTTCTGGATATTTGTTAGCTTTTGGTTGTGATTAGATAATGTGATAATTGGACTTAGTTTACTTTTTTATATGCATATGATGATTTGGATCGATAGAGAATAGGAAAAGAAATTAGGAATTTTGATTTTTCATCCAATCACATTATACTCATACATATAATAAACTTAGTCAAAATAATTAATTTTCAGGACAACTTTTTATATAGGACATCCCATTGATTTGAGTAAAAAAATTTTATTGAACTTGCTTGAAAAATATTGTGAAACATAGATGAGAGCTAGAACACACAACCAAGTGAGCTTTGAGCTTTAATGTGTGGTTGCATCATATTAACCACTATCTTAATTCTTGTGTGTTATTCTCTCTCTATGATTGTGATCTTTGATTTATTTAATTCTTGATGTCCAATATTTTGTGTATGAATGCATTTACATGATGGAGGCCTTTATTTCATTTTAACTCACTTACCCATATGGCCTTATCCTTTTATCTACCTTTGTTAACTAATTTTGAGCATATTTAATCCCCTTTTATTCTTAATTTTAGCACATCAGTACCCCTAAGTGAAAAATAATAGATGTCCTTAATTTGGATCTTTGATTAGTTTAGGCTAGTGAGAGTGAGCATCATCTAAGTGTAGAGAAATTTGAAAATATTAGTTGAGAAAAATAGGTGTTTTGCATTTTTTGTTGAAATTTTGGGAATTAAATACATACTCATGCATTGAATGTTGAACCATATGCATTAATTTTTTTGTATATATTATGTTATTAAAAAAAAGGGAGAAAAAGAAAAAAAAAGAAAACAATAAAAATGAGCCAAATGTTACCCCAAGAGGAAAGTATGAAAAATAAAAGTATATGTGATATGAATTGAAAAAAATACATGAATGTGTGAAAAAGTGAATAATAGGTAGTTAGGTTTTGTAGTAGAGTTGAATAGGTTGTCATAGGGAGTTTAAGTTAATCAAAGATTCAATTTCAAGTCCACTTAGTCAAATACAATCTTACCTTGACTTTACCCCATTACAACCCTTGAAAAGTCCTTATGATACTTGTATGCATATATTGAATAATTGTTTATTGTTAGAAGAAAAACAAGTCTCAAAAAATAAGATTAGAAGAAAATTGAGTGAATCGACTCTAAACACTTGAGCGATTGGAGAGTACACACATCCGGTGAGAGGTTTGATTGCTCAATTCTATATTTCCACCTTTTATTATTTATTATCTTTCAAGTTGTTACCATCTTTTGGAACTCAAATGGATATATGGAAATTGTACTGATTGCTACATTATTTTAACCCTCTTTGTTTATACATTTTCTTGAAAATTAATTTATACGTGTTGACCAAGTAAATACATATATAGATACAAATAGATAGATAGCATAGATTTAGATAGTTTTCTTTCAATAAATGTTGAATATCCCTTGATCTTATTTTTCTTGATGTTTAGTATGAGGACATGCTATTGTTTAAGTGTGGGAAAGTTGATAAACCCATATTTTATGATGAATTTTGAATTGAAATGAGTGAATTTTATCAACTTATATTGTATTTATTCATTGAAATTGCATAGTTTTGTGAATTTCTCCTAATTGTGCTTAATTGTGAAAAATATGCTTTTATGCTTTAAAATTGCTAAATTGAATTCACTTTTATCCCATTCGATGTCTTGATGTGTTTGTTTGAGTGATTTAAGGTTTAGAAGGCAAGAATGGCTCGAAGAAGTGAGAGAAAGCATGCAAAAGTGGAGAATTCATGAAGAAATGAAGTTTTGAAAATCTGTTCAATTGTGCGTATGCATACGCACGAGTAGCAGCACGTGATTTACTTAAGTAAATACGTGGCTCGCGATTTCAGGCCCAATTTTAGCCCAATATAACTCATTTTTGAAGTATTATTTGAAGGCTAGACTCAAGAAGGATCAACCAAGTAGTGTAGAACCATGTTTTAGGTTTATTCCTAGAGAGAGAAACTCCAACTTCTCTCTAGGATTTTAGGGTTAGCTTAGTTTTGTCTTAGATTTAGATTTTAATTCTTGTTTTAGTGTAGTTTTCTTTATACTTTCATGTTCTCTTTTACTTGTTAGTTTCTTTATTTGTCAATTTTAGTTTATGAACACTTGTTTGAATTTCATTTTTCTTTAATGCAATTTTATGTTTTAATGTTCATTGATGTTTGCTTAAGTTTTTATTGTTGTTTTCTTGCTTTGGCTAGTTATAGATTTTATAATTCTTACAATTTATCGTATTTTCTTTTTATGATTTCCAAGTGTTTGATAAAATGTCTTTCTTAGTTTTAGAGTAGAATTTTGCATTCTTGGATTGGAATTGAGGATTTAGGTGACCTTGAGTCATTGATATCTAATATTGATTGATAATTTAGGGTAGTTAGTTGGTTTTGTTTTCACTGACGCTAGTCTTTCACTAAGTTTAATTAGTGAGTTGGCTAGGACTTGTGGATTAAGATCAATATGCCTATTTGACTTCCCTCCGAAGTTTGGGGATGACGAAATGGGATTAACTCTTCTCAATTGCCATGTTTATGGTCAATTGATATCCAAGAGCCTGTGCCAAGGTGCATGCTTTTTGTCGATGATATCGCCCTTATAGGAGAGTCAAAAAAAAGACCTAAATAAGAAGTTGGACTTATGGAGAGAAGCTCTAGAAGTGTATGGTCTGCGCATAAGCCGTAGGAAATATATGGAATGTAAGTTTGGTCTGATGAGGGAAAACCCAAATTTAGAGGTGAAGATTGGAGAAAACATCCTACGAAAAGTTAAAAGTTTTAAGTATCTTGGGTGCATCATATAGGATAATGGAGAGATTGAACAGGATGTAAATCATAGGATCCAAGCAGGTTGGTCAAAATGGCAGAGTGCATCTGGTTTTATATGCGACAAAAAAGTGCCTTTAAAATTTAATGGTAAATTCTATTACACTGTTATAAGACTGGCTATACTTTATGGCACGGAGTGTTGGGCGGCCAAAGGGGAGCACGAACATAAGCTGAGTGTGGCAGAGATGAAGATGTTGAGATGGATGAGTGGTCATACGCAAGTGGATAAAATAAGGAACGAAGATATAAGGGAGAGAGTTGGAGTAGCACCCATTGTGGAAAAGATGGTAGAATCGTGTCTCAGGTAGTTTGGACATATGAGAAGAAGACCGACAGAACACCCAGTCAGGAGGATGGATGAGATGGAAGATGGACAAGGGGTGAAAGACAGAGGAAGACCTAAGAAGACCATCCAAGAGGTGGTCAAACGAGATCTACATGTAAATGGTCTCTCTGTAGACATGATACATGATAGACTCAATAGTGTCGTTTGATTCATGTAGTCGACCCCACCTAGTGGGACAAGGCTTTGTTGTTGTTGTTGCTCTTTATTTTCTTACATTTTAATTTCTTATCAATTACTTTTAAAAACCCTTTTTCTCATAGCCAATGATGCACACACCTCACTACAATTGAGAGACGATCCAAGATTTAAAACTTTCGATTTTTATTAATTTGTATTGTGACAATCTTCTAAACTCTGACACAGGTCATTTATTGGTTTGGGACTATACTATTAACAAAGTGATTCTTTTTTAGAAAATTTCGAACCGACAATTGGCTTGCATTATGTCTTAGTATCCTATTTGATTTAAGATAACTATAGAGATAAAATAAGAATATTTACTAAAATACCCTTAGGTATTAAAGAAAATAGGGTAAACTAAAGTGGTCCCTATGTTTAGGTGTAATTCTGTTTTGGTCCTTAAAGTTTAAAGTGTCCTATTTGAACCCAAAAAAGTTTCATTTAGCTTTAATTTAGTCCCACCATAAGATCAAAGTTAAATAATTAACGAAATATCCTACATTACAGCAGTATAAGAACAAGGTTGATAATCTGGAGAACAAGTACAATCTCCAGAGGTACAAAATCAACCGTAGATGTATCAATACATTTATTTATCATTCTTTTTATAATTTAAATGAAATATTTTTGATAAAACTAAGGAGAATGATAAATAAATGTATTGATGCATCCACGGTTAATTTTGTGCCTTTGAAACTTGTACTTGTTCTCTAAATTATTGACCTTGTTCTTATACTGCCGTAATGTAAGACATTCTGTTAATTATTTAACTTTGACTCCACAGTGGGACTAAATTGAATCTAAATGAAACTTTTTTGGATTTAAATAGGACACTTTAAACCTTAAAAATCAAAACAGGATTACGCCCAAACGTAAGGACCAATATAATACTTTACCCAAAAAAATATTATTAAAATTTCAATCTATATCTCAAAAATTTTAGTCTCATATCTTTACTTTTTAAAAATATTAAAAAATTTATAATTTTAATTTTAATTTCTAACCGCTAAACACAATTTTAAATTTCAGTTCCAAAGTCAATTTTAGTCTTTATACATAAACACTGTTATAAAGAACTAAATAATTCGTAGTGATCTTCCTAATATTAGATAGTAACAATCTACCAACTAGAAATAGAAATAAATCAAAGTAGACCAGGCCATGTTGGATTTAACTGCTAATAGGCCTAACTTGGCAATTTTTCCTTTTTTGGATGTTTGAGCTAAGTTTTTTGAAAATCTAATTTCATCGTCTGATAAAGAACTGTTAATAAAAAAATAAGTTGGGTTAAAAATTTCAATGGACTTATTAATATATATTTATATATATTAAAGAAATTTGATAACTAATAATAAATAATAAAGTCACCTAGGGTGATTCCACCCCCTTTGATGAGTGAATGCACTTTCACAAATATTGAGTGTTCAATTTTAATTGCGCACATAATTTAACATCAGTCATTGACAAAAATAATTCATAAAAGGGCAAGATTTCTTTCTCCTTTTCTTTTTCATTTATAAAAGGCATTGATATCATGGGAGTTTTGATATTTTCATTTTCTTCTTATGTTATTTTTTAAAATTACCTTTGTTACTTTAATTTTTAGAATTATAAAAGAAACCTTTTTAAAATGGCTAACATGCATTTTAAGAGTACATTTGAAGAACATTATAAAAAAATATTTGACTAAAAATTATTAAGAAAATAAGTTTTTTTATTTCTAATGCATTAAATACATATAAAAACTCAATTATATATTATTATATCCTTAAAAAGTGTTCTTCTAAAATATATTTTAGCTAAATTCTTAATTTAATAATGTAATTTTACTGATAAATGTCTTAGGATATTGGTTAAGATTACTATTAATGTGAATTTTTTTTATTTTTATAAACAAATATATTATAAGCATATTAAAATGTTCAAATATTTAATTATTTTTATATAAAAACTTTCTATTATACTCTTCAAGTTATGCTCTTACTTATTAGTAATAAGACCCAATTAATTAAGTGTTATTAAAAATTTTTAGAACAAATAATTTTATGATTATATATATATGAATAATACTAGAGAGATAATAGTCCTAAATTATTTTATTTAATTTAATATTTATAATTTTATATATGTAATATCTGTAACTATATATTAATTATATTTAAAATTATTTATTTCAATAATAATTATAGAATACAAAATAAAAGAATTTTAAACTATTTTAAATTAATTTTTATTATTTTCTAAATATTTTTATAAAAAATAGGCCTTAATTAATGCAATTAATAATTCAACATTACATTGTTTCTCTTTCTTAAATAAATGAATAACATATATGGTGGATAGTCATTCTCCGGTTATTTTTATTTTTATGTGAAATTATTAGTTAGAAATTATTAAATGATTTAACATGTTTAACTAAATTATTATTTAATAATTTTTAACTATCAATTTCACACATAAAAACAAATGTATATAAGTTTTTACTGATATATATATTACTTAAATATTATGAATGCGAAAAATACTACGAGACAACATATTAAAAAAGGGTTAATTATGAATTTGGTACTTAAAAGTTTTAGCCGTTAACAAAAAAATCTCTAAAAGAAATTATCGACAAAACAATCCTTGAATGATTTAAAAATGCAACAAATATTTTTATAAAAAAAATAGATTATGTTAAATATTTTTAGAAAAAAAATAGGCCTTAATTAATGCAATTAATAATTCAACATTACATTGTTTCTCTTTCTTAAATAAATGAATAATATATATGGTGGATAGTCATTCTCCTATTGTTTTTATTTTTATGTGAAGTTGTTAGTTAAGAATTATTAAATGATTTAATATGTTTGACTAAATTATTATTTAACGATTCTTAACTATTAATTTCACACATTAAAATAACTGTATATAAATTTTTACCGATATATATTACCTGAATATTATGAATGCGGTAAATATTATGAGAGACAACATATTGAAGAAGGGTTAACTATGAATTTGGTACTCAAAAGTTTTAGCCGTTAACAAAAAAATCTCTAAAAGAAATTATTAACAAAACAATCCTTAAATTATTTAAAAATGCAACAAATATTTTTATAAAAAAATAGACTATGTTAAATATTTTTATAAAAAAAAGAGGCCTTAATTAATGCAATTAATAATTCAACATTACATTGTTTTTCTTTCTTAAATAAATGAATAACATATATGGTGGATAGTCATTCTCCTATTGTTTTTATTTTTATGTGAAGTTGTTAGTTAAGAATTGTTAAATGATTTAATATATTTGACTAAATTATTATTTAACGATTCTCAACTATCAATTTCACATATTAAAACAACTGTATATAAATTTTTACCGATAGATATTACCTGAATATTATGAATGCGATAAATACTATGAAACAACATATTGAAGAAGGATTAACTATGAATTTGGTACCCAAAAGTTTTAGCCGTTGATAAAAAATCTTCTAAAAGATATTATCGACAAAACAATCCTTGAATGATTTGAAAATGCAACAAAAATAACGAATAATTATTATAGTTTTTGTAAGTAATAAAAAAACTTTTATATTTAACAAATAATTTATCTATTTAATCTAGATTTTTGTGCCAACATTTGAATAAATATTTAGAAAGTGTACAAAAAAATCCGAAACAAAACTTGATCTTTAGTTTTTTTTCAAAAATTATGATAATTCAAAATAAAAAATAACTTTTTAAAAAAATTATTTGGTATAAAATTATCAAATTTTAGCGATAAAAAGATCTTATTTGTTTAATAATAATTCAAAATTTGATTTTTAAATTTTTTTTAAAATATATATTTAATATTTAATTTCTTTTTGTCGTATCTTTAAATTTTTCAAAAACTTATTTATTGTTAACATATTTTGAGATTCTTTTTATCAACAATGTAAATTTTCGGGTATTATTTTCATAATGAAAAATATTATTTGTACACCAAAATTAGTCACTAAAATCATTCACCAATAAATTTATGTATAAATATATGTGTGGTTTAATTTATTTTTAATGTATATTTGTATTCCAGCATGTATTTTATACTAGTGGCTGACTTTGGTGATTGATTTTGGTGTACACTTAGCATACCCTTTGATAATTTACTCTATCAAAAAAACATTTTTAGTATAAAGAGTGTTAGGGGGCAACAACTTTTGTGATTTGTAATCATTAAATAGTCATTAATAATATTTTTAATAGTATGAAATTTTATCTAATGATATAAAATTATTCACTTTTTTTTATTAGTTATATGCTGGCCTAAATTTAATAAAGTAGCTTGTCAAGACTTTTTCTTTTAATATTTACTTTTAAGGCGGTGGCGTTTTTCTTATATATAAATATAAAAGACAGGTTTGCGGGTTGTGAGTGAGAAACAGCAAGTCACATGCATGGCTGAGAAAGGAGGAGATTCAGGAAGTGAAGTAGAGAAGGCGGTGGTCTATGGAGACAAGTACCGTACGATTCTGGAAGATGAAGTTCACAACAATCAACACTCATTGGAGGCATGGTGGCCCTCCTCTTTTCGATGCCGTTAACAAGCTCTTTGAACAAGGCCGAACCAAGGTTGCTACATGCGTTTCAAAATAATTATTATCAGACTATTTTCTTACTTATTTAGTTTTTTGATTCATTAAAAAGTAATATATTTAGATAATATTTATATTAATTAATTATATGCAGGAGTGGCCTAAAGGGTCATTAGAGGAAACGGTTCAAAATGCAGTGAAGTTGTGGGAAATGGAACTTTCTCATAAGACTCGCTTGCAAGACTTCAGGAGCATAAATCCGGACAAGTTCATGCTTTCTGTCAATGGTAAATTAAATTAAACTTTTATTTTTCTTCTTCTTAGCCACAAAGTTGTTTTGGTTTTTATGTGCAAAGAGATTTTTTGTGCATAAATAATTGAGAATCAAATGAAGTGAGAACGTTTGTTACACTCGTCTGATTTCTGTTACTAATTAACTGCGTTGAAGTTTTGGGCAAACTAATTTATAGATAAAGAATCTGCGGGCAAACTAATTCTATCATTATAGTTTCAACCAAACATATACCAAGTTTACCTATGAATGAATTTAGCTTGAGTATGTATGACCAAGAATTTAATTAAATAGAGGTATGTAGAGTAAACTACTAAAACAGTATCCCAAATTGTTAAAAAAAAATCCAAATGCTGCTAATAATAAATAAATTTTCAAAAAATTTAAAAATGCGATAAAAAAACTATATATTAAATATATATTATAAAAAATAAA
>NC_029778.3:76194423-76195935 GCF_000817695.3 Arachis duranensis | reverse complement strand
TATA
This sequence comes from Arachis duranensis, assembly GCF_000817695.3. Lineage (NCBI taxonomy): Eukaryota > Viridiplantae > Streptophyta > Magnoliopsida > Fabales > Fabaceae > Arachis > Arachis duranensis. The sequence continues at coordinate 76,195,931 of NC_029778.3, read as the reverse complement.
ATAATTATTAATTATTTTTGTGATATTTTTAAATCATTTAAAGATTGTTTGGTTGATACTATTTTTCAAAAAATTTTTTGTTAACAATTAAATTTTTTAAATACTAAATTAATAGTTAACCCATGAAGATATCATATGACTATGCAGAGAAAAAAATATACGACTATCAGAAAAAGTATAATGTTTTTTGTCTTTAGATTATTATATTAATTTTAAAAATATTTAATGACGAAATACAAATGTTCTTTCCTTGTTATGTTAGATAAAACAAGAAATATTTTGGTTATAAAAATGTATAATTTACTTATTAAAATTAAATAATATTTTATGAATTTTAATTAATTGAAAATACATTTACTTATTTGACATTTTCATTTATAAGTTCAATGAAAAGAATAAATGATCAATGAAGTTATTAATTAATATTTAATACAAAATCTATTACTTGTCATTATAAATAGGCAGCACATAGCATATATAATTACTAAATTAGACATCTATATCTATATCTAGGTGTGTAAATAATATTATTTTTTTTATAGAGGAGACATTTTTTTTACCTAAATAGAAACACAGAGTGAATGATGGTAAGTTGTTAACAAAGGTTTTGATGTTGTGATGAGGGAAAAAGGAAGAAAAGGGTTGAATGGAGAAGAAACTCTGAGGCTTGGAAGCTACAATGCCCTTTTGAAGAACACACTTCCAGAGCAGTTTCAGTTCTACAAAGCATCAGAAGAGACATATGAGTCTTCACATGAAGCCTTCCGTACGGCCATGCCACGTGGCTTTGCATGGGAAGTGATAAAGGTGTATTCAGGACCTCCTCTTGTAACCTACAAGTTCAGGCATTGGGGCTTCTTTGAAGGTCCCTTCAGAGGACATGCCCCTACTGGAGAAATGGTTGAGTTCTTTGGCATTGGTGTTATGAAGGTTTGTTTCTTCCTCCTCATACAATTTCCGATTTAATTATTCTTCAGTTTATCATATCTGGGTGGATTAATATTAATATGTAGATATATTATTTTTTATAAGAAATAATTTAATTAGAATTGTTATATTCTAGATCATCGTCTATTATTAACTCTCAATAAAATAAATAAAGATATTACAAGATATACAATATAGAACCAAAATAAAAAACGATGCATTTCATATATTGCATAAATATTATGAAATTATGTGTGAAAATTTATATATTATGATTAGAGTAAATTATTATTTTTATCCACCAAAATTTTATATAATGATAAAGCTACCTAAAAAATAATGAAATTAAATTTGTATTTATAGTTATCAAAATAAAATTGGTGATTGAATTAGTCACGCTATTAACTCATTAGTTCATTAGTACAACCGATGAGTTATTGATTGAACCAACAGAACTGGTCTCACATAAATAAAAAGATATAAAATATCAAAAAATTTAAAATATATATCGTCACTAATATTTTAAAAACAATCAAGTTTTAATAAATTATAATTAACAATTTATAATCCGATTATTAAAT
>NC_029778.3:76186381-76194403 GCF_000817695.3 Arachis duranensis | reverse complement strand
AATAAATTAATATTTTTTATTTATACATGTTTAAAAATATTTATATTAATAATTATGAATAATAAAAGACATAATTAATTAAATATAAGTGAGTATAAAATTAAAATAATATCTAAAAAATTGTTATATATTTCTACTATATAATTAATAATTAGTATGTAAAATAATAAGAAATAACATAACTTAGTGACAAAGGGAGCATGCAATCATAAGGGAACTCAAGTTCAAACTACATTTTCATCAATTTTAAAATTTTCTCTCAAGCGATTCGGTTAATTGGACCATTTTTCACCGATTTTGACTCATTCTCACCGACTTTGACCGATTCTTAATGGTTTTCATCCTTAACCAATCCTAAGACTAGACCAGACCGGTTAGAAATCCAGTTCACTAATTTTTCAATTGAACCGGTTGATTCAGTCTAATTTGTACAACTATAGTTGTATCCATGAAAAATAGGTTTCATATGACAAAATCATTCAAACCCTAAAAAATTACCCAAAAATTTCAAGTTACCCTTCTTAACCTAACCTAATCCATCATAATCCCTAACCCCTTTTATGGCTTTATCACCACTAAAATTCTTTCTCTCCAACTCTCGTCTACATACATCTACCACAACCGCCGCCAGTGCCACTGTCACCGTCACCACAACAACCACTGACATCGCCTCTTTCTCCTTACCATCACCATCCTCCCAACAAACAATCAGATTCAAAAGTCAAAAGTTAGATAGAACCATAGCAAAATCATAAAACCATAATCAAATACCAATAGTACTACTATAAAACTAAAGAGAACCAACTCAATTTTAGGCACTAATTAAAAGAAATGTGTCATTCCTCAAGCGCAATGCAGCACCTTCCTCTATGGCTGTTATTGAGTGAATCGAGTATGATCCTAATCGCTCCTTCATCATCGCCCTCATCTGATGGATAGAAGAAGTCTGCCGCCATGTCATGCCGGAGAAAGCCCTTGCTTAGTCGTCGTGCAAATCACTCCAGATCAATAACTCTACTGAAGGCAACAATAACATCCGCGGTGTGTTTGCGCTTAATTTGATATTGCCTCCACAATACGCCAATTTAGCATTGAGGAACGTGTTCTTGTCAGTATTCTTGCTGAAGGGAAAAGCAGCTTCTGCTTCTAGGTTTGGATTCGAATCACTTCCCCTCGGGTTGCCAAGGATTGCAGTGGCTGCATCGAGAGCATCGTTCTTCTGGCCGTGAGCGAGAAGAAAAGATACACTGCAGGTTCAGAACTGAAGAAGAACAACGTCGTGTGGACGCATAGGAACAAGTGCAATGGTACAATTTCTTGGCACAACATCGCGCAATAGGGTTCACAGCGCAATCAAAGTTGGGTTCGTACTAGAAATTGTCCCTTTTTCACGCTCTTGTAAAAGTAAATTGTTGGGAGGACGGTGGTGGTAGAGAGAAGGAGACAACGTCGGTGGTGGTTGTGGTGACGTGGCACTAACGGTTGTGGTAGATATGGATGAGAGTTAGAGAGAAAGAATTTGAGTAGTGACAATAGGGTTAGAGATTAGGGCGGATTAGGTTAGACTAAGAAAGACAATTTGAAAATTTTGGATATTTTTTTAGGATTTGAATAATTTTATCGTATGAAACTCATCTTTTATAGGTACAATTTTAATTTTTTGTTTCGTGAATAGATTTGTCAACATTTAAAATTTTCGTGGGTAGAAATGGTAGTTTGCTCTTATGATTATGAATTAAAAATATATAATATATGATATGTATTAATATACATAACTATAATATTTCGAGCCAGTTTTTGAGACAATGAACTGAGCTTACCCAAATTTAAATTTGACTAAGTTTAATTTATCAGACTATTAATAAGTCGAATTGAGTTGACTAACAAATTAATGCAATTCTGTTTCAGTCAATGTTTTGAAAATCGGATTGGACCAGTTGGTTGAACTGGTTCGACCAAAAACCGATGACATTAGCAGTTTGGTTTGTAAAGAAGAACCGCAAATTTAAAAATCTACAAAAAACTGCTAAAACGAACTAAAACCAGCCAGTTGGACCAAATCATGACCTGGTTGGTTCTCCTTAAACGTCGCCGTTTTGAATTTTTATAGAAAAAAAATTGAAAAACATAAACCAGCACCTCTGTCTTGTTCACTCCTCTCTGAAAATGAAAAGTATTTGATAAGAGTAGGTTTTTTTTTTGGTCATGAGAATAAGGTTAAATTGTTTGTGTTGTAGACACCAAAGCCAAACAAGTATTTGGTATATCCATTTTTTATTTTTTTATTTATCCATCAATATACATATAATTTTGATGTATTTTAATTAATATTTTATTCTATTTTTGTTTTTATTTAAATTTATTATATTTTTCTTTCTAATAACAACTTATGGATTATATAGTATTTTTAATGGATTTAATTTTAAACTCAATAGAATATATACATTTTACAATGTTATTAATTTAAACTTTTTGTTAAAAAAATAATAATTAGATAGATAAAATAATTATAAATATTTATATCTTTTTATTTGATGAAAATATAACATAATTGTTTATATTTGTATAATGTAAATATTTGATGAGAATATTTATTTATATTTTTAATTTAGATGATATTTTGAAATTTATATTAAATTATTATATTTTAGTATATTTTTTTATATTTTATTTATTATTTTAGTATAAAATGTTATTTTGGTTAAATTATAATTAAACCAATTAAATCATTAAATTAATAAATCAATAATTAAAACAGTTCGATAACTGAGTTGATTTTTAAAACCTTGGTTCCAGCCTTAACCAACAATAACATCACTACGGCCACCAACCGCAATTTTTAAAAAAATAAAATATTTTTATTTAATTTAAAATTTATTTAAATATGTATTTTTAAAATAAATATTTTTATTAAAAAATTAAGTACTTTTTTTAAAGGTCAATTTAAACTAATCTATATACAATATATAAATACATCAATTTGACAACAAGCAAGTTTTCTTCTAATTTTATTTTTCAATTTTATAATTAAGATTCACAATTTTAAGTTTCAAAAAGTAAAATAAATTTGTAAATATATTAAATTGAAAAAAGTAAAGTTAATAGTCAATTTTGATCATCTGATAACTTCATGCATATAATGTAATATCTTTTCTTTTTATTTTTCAAATTGTATGTTAGAATGCGTTATTCTCAAACTGATCTGAAAATAATATATCCACTTCTTTGTTGGTGCATTTTATATCCCGAATATAAATAATTAAAATATCATGTGTGCACGTAAAAAGTTATTATCAAATTAATTATATTAGTAGTTGATTTTGTGCTTAATTTTTTTGTATACATTTAAAATGACGGCATAAAAAATGGTTACGATGACTTATGAATGCTTTTATAATAAGTTTCTTATTGCTTTAAATTATCAATTATTTTAACTTTGTACTCTTGAATGAAAGTTAAATTCGGAATAGATTAGTTATTTATCTGGATATTGTTAAAAATAAAAGAAAATTATCAGTTATTTTACAAATTTGATATTTTCTTCATTTTATAATAATTTTGGTTTTGATATTTCTAATTTCTAATATATTAATAACATAATATGTATGCATTTAAAATTATGTCTAATAATAAATTAAATTATGAAGGTTTTGAATGACATATATTTATTTAAGAAAAAATAATAAATCGATCTCTTATTTTTTAGTCTACGGACATTTAAATTTCTGAAAATTTAAAAATACATTTAAGTTTTTAACTTTTTTAAAATCTGAACATATCGATTCTTGAGTTTAATTTGTTTAATTTTAAAAATTTTTTCATGTGTGCATCCGTATCAACCAGATTAGTATAACAGAAGTCACGTTTGATTTTTCTGTTAAGTCTGACAAATCCAAATAAACATTAGAGATCAATATGTATAAATTTAAGAAAAAGTCAGAAATTTAAATATATTTTTAAATTCTTAAAAATTTAAATATCTGTTTATCAAAAGATTAAGAATCTATTTATTCTTTTCACTTTATTTAAAATGAAAAAATACATTTTAAAGATGTTCCAGAAACATGAAGATATTTTTGGATATGTTGCAAAACATTATTAAATTATATTATCTCTTATATATAGGCTACAAATAGTTAATTACATATTTATTACAATCATTTATTCAGTTTTTATTACTATATTTATTCAGTTAATTCTATAATATTTTTTTAGAATTTAGTTAATATATATGTTTTTAAGATATATAATAAATTTATTATTAGTAAAAAATTTTAAATATTTTTATTTAATAAATATAAAATAAATTTATTGAAAATTTAATTTTTTATATTTTTAATAATTTTTTTATTTTATAATCTTAATATATGTTCTAAAAATACATAATAAATAAATTAATAAGAGAAATGTTAAGGGCCAATAAATTGTGTGATTTGTAATTATTAATTAGTCATTATTAATAATTTTAATAGTGTAAAATTTCATCTAAAAATAAGAAATCATTCACTTTACTTTTACTAATTAACTGCTAACCAAATTTCAATAAAACTGCCCCTTCACTTTTTCAATTAATAATTCATTCGCGTGGAGGAAGAAGTCTATAAATTCCTTTTAGAAAAAATTGGTAAGACAACGCATTTATTATACATTAATACATAATTGAAATTCACACACTTATTTATATTATCCAAAGAGTGAGTAATTAATGCGTAGCCTGACCACTATATCCGAGTATTTTTACAGGTTGATGAGACTTTGAGAGCTGAAGAGGTTGAAATTTATTATGATCCAAGTGACATATTCGGTGTTCTACTCAAGGGACACCCTCAAGATGACAACAAAGCAATGCAGCATCTTCATCAAGATTCAAAACACACCCACTCTTGCCCCTTTGCAAACTAGTACCTCGTAATCTCGGGAATTTTCATTCCTAAAAAAATTATCTTCAGAGATGTAATATCTAAGAATAAAATTATATGACTGTTTGTATTTTTGTTGAGGTAACTAATGAGATTCGAAAATTTTAATCTGACAATGTTAAAATTAGACCAAAAAATAATTTTTAAAATACTTTAATATTTAAATTAGTAGTATTTTAAGTGATAGTGTATTGAAAAAAAACTATCTATTAAATTTTCTTTTTTTATTTATTTATATTTTTTATGAGATAACGATTTAGACATTTATTGCTTTTAATGTATGCGTTTAATGTTATGATTTGACAATTTCGTAATTTTGTAATTTTATTAATCTTAATAACATGTCCGTTAACTACTAACATAACATACCCATTAGCGACTTTGTCATAATGTCGAGTATTATTTTTTGACTTAGCGACTTTGTCGGGAATACCCGATTGATGGACCAAGGCCAAAAAAAATTGTATACTTAGTATTTTGGTTTGTTTTGTGGATAAGTTCTTTTTTCATTTTCTCGAGTAACTCTTAACTATTTTGAATTCGTTTAGGCTAAGTTTATTTAAACTTTATTGTCTTTAAATTTTACAATTGTGCCTTTACATGACATTTTTTTGATATTAGTATAATGTTTTTAGTGATTATCGTTGAATTGATATCATGTTAATTAATGAGATAATGACTTCATGACTTCACTTAACGAGCATTTAATAGATTTTATTTTTGTCCAAAATAACTCTCAATTTAAAGAGCTCATGACTTATGACCCTACTTAACAAGTATTTAATGATTTTTATTCTTATTCAAAATAGTGTCACAACTCGGGTCTCTTGACTTTTCGACTTAGTCAAGAGTAGTCGAGTTTGTTGGACAAGTCGAGTTTATTTTCAAAATGGTCCTTGTATAAGGAGAAGGTTGGCTTCGTCTTCCAACATTTCAATCTCAACTGGTGGAGACATCTCAAGATCCAAACCTTTTTTGGCTGTATTTCGAGGGAGTTTTAATCTGTCGTGTTCGTCAATAAATACATAATGACCGAGGAAACTGAGTCAGAATTGACTTAGTTGCCTCTTGTGAATACTCTGCTCGAAGTTTAGAGGATACTCTTTTGCTCAGTTACTTATGTCAAAAATGTTGAGAAATAGATCTTAAACTTCCGATCTAAGCATGTGAATAGAAGGAGCTTAAAAGTTTTACAACTCAAATTCAAAGCTTCAATATTTTTCTCACATCCTTACAAGAAAAGAACACCACCCTTCGAGGATTGGTGTTTTCAAGAATAGAGAAATCATAAAAAAATTTTAAGTTCATTAAACTTAGTTATTTTTTATTTTTTATTTTTTTATATTTTGAACTTAGTATTTTAGAATTAAACATTTTTGGTTCTTGATATATATTTTGAAATTTTTTGTTCTATATGAGGCAAGTTTATTTTATAAACTTAATTACCTTTGATTGTTTTTTTTTATTTAGTCTAAGTCTAATAGATTTTATTATCTTTATTATAATAGCGCTTTAATTTATTGTACCGTTTTTTTTTATTCTTTCATTGATACTTCTTAAGAGTAGTACCTTTTGAGATGAATAACATTCACATTTTCAAGATTTCGGTACAGTTAAGATTCTTTAACTTATATGACCTCTTTCCGAGGTTTTTCTTTCCACCCTAAAGGTCTCTTTCAATTGGGGAGCAGCTTTCTTTGAGTTTTCGTGGTACTAATGTCAGCATATCTCAATACTAGGTCTCCTAGTTAGAAATTTTTGGGCCTTGTTTTGGTGTTATATCTCTTTGCAACCCTTTGCTTTAATGTTTATTCAGCTAAATTAATTACTGACCTTACTTCATCAATAAGGTCAACATCCATACGATAATCGGAACTCCTGAGTAGCAATATCGAACTAGGTTCTCCAAACTTTTATTGGGTTCTGGTCTCGGTTTTTCTTGAACTCGGGAGTCCAAGAGCACTGATGATTGAATTTTTGATGGTTTAGAATTACACTAATGAAATCTCGTTGTAAAGTATAGTTTCTAAACCAAACAATAATCCTTTCATACAAAAAGTTGTTTGTCACTAGTACAAACCCCTAAAATTTATAAACCGAAGTATTGGACCTCGGGTCGTTCTCCCTAGGACTTACAATAAAGTGTCTTGTTATTGGTTGTGAGTTGTTTTGGGGTTTTTAAGATTTTATACAAGAAATATAAATGGCAAGGAAATAAACTAACAACGCAAGATATGAGAACTAGAAGTCCTATTCTAGTTATCCTCCTCAATTGTAACCACAAATTGCTCATTGCTACCACTTAGTTAACCTCTAATCATGGAGGAAAGTCAAGTGGATGAATCAATTTGATTCCTCAAGTCCTAATCAACTCCTAAAGGAAAGATTAGCTTTAGAGGCATTCAAATCAATTAGCAACTTCTAATTATCAATCAACAAGGGAGTTAGATAACTCAAGAGTCACTAATCACTCTACCTAGGCCAAGAGGAACAAAACCTACACTAAAATCCAACCAAGCATTTCATCAAACACTTGGAAGGCATAAAAGGAAAGCATAGTAAAATTGCAAGAAAAGTAAATCTACACTACTCAATTGCAAGGAATTAAACAACAACAAATCAAAAGAAACACATTTATTATGAATTACCTTGATTGAATTGAAAGAAAGTAGAAGAAACAAAAGTAGATCTACAACAAAACACAAGAACAACATAAAGGAAATTACAACAAAAGAATAGAGGAAGATGAATGTAACAACAAAGAATTGAAAGGTAGAAGTAGAAGAAAGCAAAGATTAAAACCTAGATCTAAGAACTAATCCTAATCCTAATCCCCTTCAATCCTTGGCTTAAATAGCATCAGAAATGAGTTGGATTGGACCCACAAGGCTTCTAAAATCGCTGGCCACGAGTTGCATTAAGTGGATCATGTGCCACCATCGGCGCGTCCGCGTACTGTGCGCGTGTGCGCCCCTATGCACGATGCAACTATGGCAAATCTTATATCGTTTCGAAGCCCCGGATGTTAGCTTTCCAACCCAACTAGAACCGCATCATTTGGACCTCTATAGCTCAAGTTATGGTCAATTAAGTGCGAAGAGGT
>NC_029778.3:76181231-76186240 GCF_000817695.3 Arachis duranensis | reverse complement strand
ACCTAAAAAGCATGTTTTCACTCTTAAGCACAATTAAAGGAGAATATACAAAACTATGCTAATTCATTGGGTAAATGTGAGTGAAAGGTGATAAAATCCCCCAAAATCAATACAAGATAAACCCTACAAATGGGATTTATCAAGCACTAAAAATACTCCAGTGAAATCTTTGACTATATCCCTTAAGATTAAACTTGCTTTATTTCACTTTAAAGCAACTACTCGATCTTTTCGAATAGCGATTACCCGACCTTCAGAGCTCAATACTTCATCACATAACTTTCTTAACATAAACATCAGCTATTTATTTGATCTAAACTTCTCAAATAGTAACTACAAGACCTTCAGAGATCAAGACTTCATCATATAACTTTGTCGGTATAAATAGCAGCTACCCGATTTTCTCGGATAGCTAACTTGCTTTATTACACTTTAAAGCAGCTACTCGATCTTCTCGAATAATAACTACACGATCTTTAGAGATTAGTACTTCATCACATAACTTTGTTAGTATAAACAGGCAAACAGCAGCTACTCGATCTTCTCGAATAGTGACTACACAATCTTTAGAGGTCAGGACTTCTTGAATAGTAACTACACGACCTTTAGAGGTCAGGACTTCATCTCATAAATTTGTTGGTATAAACAACAGCTACTCGATCTTTTTGAATAGTGACTACACGGCCTTCAGAGGTTAGGACTTCTCGAATAGTGACTTCACAACCTTCAGAGGTCAGGACTTCATCACAGACACTGACTTACTCTTTGGCATAACCTTCTCCTTTCTTTTCAGAGTTCTTTTTCTCTTCATACCATCATTTTCATCATCACAGCTAGTATAATCATCATCAGAAATAGTTTTAGATACAGTTGGAGGAGGTTTATACAGTTTGTCCTCCCCACTTTTATGCCTATCACCTTCTGTGGATGGTGATGATTGAAGCTCCCTCATGATGTTATCAACATCAATAGCATCATCAAATTCTTCCGCCCCTTTTTAGCAGCAGCATCTTCTTCCACTATCTGTGGATCATCAACGGGATGGTCGAAATAAATGTAAAACTCGTCGGTGGTTGAATTCCTCAGCTTGTTCTCTTGCATTTCATTGATTCTTGCATTCCTTCTCAGGATGTGTAGTCCAGACTCAATCTCAATGCTTGTTGGGTCATACCAATACACTGTCCTATATGATGCATAGCCTAAACCCTTGAACAATGTTACCAAGTCTCCAAAATTTACGAAGTCCGAATCCATCTTCAAAAATTTTTCAACTTTCTCACCAATATACTCAAGAGTTCCACTGGGTCCTCTACCAAAATGGCCTCCATGATGAAAAACAAGTACTACATATATATCAACCATATGCATTATGCACAAATACATCAATCAGACATTAAACACTATATCAAGTACCTGAAATTTTGAAATCAGTAAAATTTTCATAGCTTTTTCTCAGTCTTTTCTACAAAAGAGAACATGCGATCACCCCTAAGCCCAATCCCATGCATTTTATTCTCACAGAGACTTAAACAAGAAAGTACGTATCCTCGACTATTACCCGTACCTCTGTAGCAGACGGCAGATTCTTGCCAGACGAAGCTTGTACTAGACCCTTTCGCCAACCACAACGTTCACTAAGCACAGCACCACTTTCAGCTGGATGAAGACGTTCTTTTTTGGAGGGAGAAAGAAGCTCTTTGTCTTCTGGTAAGATTTTTTGAAATAATTGGAGTGACTTCTGGGTGTTATGGGGATTACGAAGGGTGAAATAAGGTGGGGGATGGTAACAGCATCGTTTTGAACCGCAAGGACTAATTTGTCCATTAAACATTTGTTCCCCATCCACATCAACAACCAAAACGGACACCTGGCACTCCACCCTTCCAAGTCAGCATGTTCTGTTGCCGTTTTGAATCCTAACTCGATGGAGGGGTATAATTGTCACACGTTTCATAAAGTGAGAAATTTAAATGTATTTTTAAATCTTGAAGAACGAAAATGTCCACATTTAAAAAGGTCAGGAACCTATTTATCTTTCACTCCTTTTTTTATTATTCTTCGTTAGACACTAGTCCTAATAAAAGGGAGAAAAATAAAAATTGATTATTACCGTATTTTATTAAAAAATTAAAAATTAATATTTAATTTAAAAATATAAAAATAAATAATATTTTTAAAATTTGTTATACAAAATAAATTAAATACTAATTCATAAACTTTATAGAATTATCCGAAATAAAAACGACTCCAATGATTCTATATCCATCTCTTTATAGGCAGATTAACAATCACATAGATATACATAAGAAAATACAAAGACTTCAAACAAAAGAAAAATAAACAAAATTCTAACAACTAAAAAAACTAATAAAAAAGCCGCTAAAGCTAATGCACTTCAGGTAAAGTAGAGAATGCAACACTCTTTAAAAATTAACCTACTATTAAAAATTATCAGATAAATTAAATTTATTTATTATTATTATTTTTTTGTCATGGGCTAATAAAACAAATTGACACGGACAGACAAAACTAATTTCCTCGATTTAACACAGGACGACTTTTACACCACAAAAGTACTAAGAAAAACTTGATCGAATTCTTCCATTATTGTCGATGCGATGTCTTCAAGCATCTTCACTGTTTTGACTGACCTTCAAAACCCGAAAAATCGCTGTCATAGAAGAGGAAGAAGCTTGTCCATCGCCGCTGCTGGTTGGCTAACTCCAAATAAAAAACCGATTCTGTAGAAGAACCCGGTCTCCATGAAGGCGCCATAATGCTCAGATGACGACGCAATCAAAGCACAAAATACATAACAGTTACAACAAATTCATAATCTTTTATTTCAAATTATCCTCAACATGTACGTAATAAAATAAAAAATTAAAATACAATTATATTTAAATAATTATTTGTATTAATTTTTTATTAATTTATTCAAAAAATAATTTAAAAGGAGAAATTTTTTTTTGTATAAGAATGAGCCTAATAAATAATTAATCTATTCAAATGACACAATCTTCTCATATTCACCTGTGAATTTGAGTCTTCCTATTTTTGGTAAAAAAAAATGAGTACTTTTTTCTTTTATTAACTTATAGTACAACCACTATATTAGTCCTGGTTAATGGAACACTAACCAAGCCGTTCAAAATGGAGAAGGGTCTAAGACATGGAGATCCACTTTCTCCTCTCCTGTTTGTTCTTGTGGTTGATGTGTTGCATAGGATGTTGGGAGAAGATGTAAGGAATGGCCGCATTGCTCCGTTACTGGTTGAGAGAGATCATATTGAACTGTCACATCTCCAATTCGCGGATGATACTATCTTGTTTTTCCCTCTGGAGATAGAGACAATTGTGAATTATAAGAGATTGTTGCGTTGTTTTGAGATGATGTCGGGTCTGAGTATCAACTTTGATAAGTCGCATCTGATCTCAGTTAATTGTGAGCAAGAGTGGGTGGAGCAAGTGTGTGACTTACTGGAGTGCAAGCAAGCGGTATTGCTTGTTAGATACCTCGAAATTTCTTTAGGTGCGAATCCACTTTTAGTGAAGACGTAGAAACCGATCATAGATAAGGTGGAAGAAAAGCTCAGCTTATGGAAAGCGAAGGTTCTAAACAAAGCAGGTAAGCTAGTTCTCATCAAATTAGTGTTGAATAGCCTACCGATCTATTACCTTAGCTTGTACAAGATGCCAAAGGCGGTTGCTGATAAGTTGATTGCATTACAGAGAAGGTTTATGTGGTGTAAAGAGGATGGTAACTATGGTATACCTCTAGTAAAGTGGGAAGTGGTTCAGGCACCAAAAAAGGCTAGGGGTTTAGGGGTTGGAGATGCAGTGCTCAGGAACATAGCGCTTCTGTTTAAGTGGTGGTGGCATTTTTCTAGGGAGAAATGTCCGTTGTGGAAGAAGATTGTTTGTTCATGTAACAATTTGAACCCTAATGTAATGCTATCAAATCAGGCTTTACCGATAAAGGGTGGTCCGTGGAAAGACATCTGCCAGTTGAATATAAAAGAACAACATGTGAAAGATAAAATTATTAGTGGGCTGGCAATGGAAGTAGGGAATGAAAGAAGAACTCTATTTTGGGAGGATAATTGGGTTCAAGGTGGTCCTCTGAAAGCGAGTTTTCCAAGACTCTTCTCTATTTCAAACCAACAAGGATATGTGATAGGAGACTGTAAGTTTTGGGATGGGTTAGAGTGGATTTGGAATTTTCATTGGATGAGAGAGTTGTTCCAATGGGAGTTAGACCTTATTCATCAACTTCATGATAGGTTAAGGCCAGTGAAACTAGCAACTGGTAGAGAAGATAATCTTGTGTAGAAATTTGATAATAAAGGCATTTTTTCTACTAACTCTTTTGTGCAGGTACTGCAATCGGAGACTCTTTCGAAAGAGATTACGAGTTATAGTTTCACAAGTTTGATCTGAAAAGGGTTGGTACCTCCGAGAATTGAGCTTTTTGGATGGTTTGTTCTAGTCGGTAGTGTGAATACTAAAGAGAGGTTGAATAGATTAGGCGTTATTCACCAAAGTGATAATATGTGTGTCTTGTGTAAAAAGGAGATAGAATTTGTTCATCATTTGTTTCTGTTATGTGAGTTTACGTGGTAGGTGTGATGTGCATGGTTGAGGTGTTTTCATAGAGTTTCAACTATCCCAGGAACCATTAAAGGCCTGCTTGAGAGTTGGACTGGCATGCCTGATCGAAAAGATGAGCAAAAAATGTGGCTAACTAAGTTTTTTGCAGTGATTTGGAACATCTGGTTGGAATGTAATGACAGAATTTTCAACAATAAAGAAGCAAGTGTTGAGGTCATTCAAAGAAGGGCGTTTTTAAGCTATAAGGAGTGGACTGGCATTGATCCTCTTGGTTGTTGATGGCTATATCGGAGATGACAAGAGATTGATAACTGGTGCGTTTGGTTTTGTTTTATTTGATTTTGTTTTGTGTCTGTTTGTTTGTTGCTCCACTTTAATATGTTGAATTTTCTTTGGTT
>NC_029778.3:76180790-76181140 GCF_000817695.3 Arachis duranensis | reverse complement strand
TTAGGTAAAATTTTTTTGTTATAGTATTTGAACCAAAAAAAGAAAATGTTATTTTAAGAAAAACTAATAATATATTTTTAATAATATTTTTAATACAAAACAATAAATTTTAAATATTTTTTAAATAATATATATTAACTAAAATAATATAATTATTTCAAATAATATATTTTAAATATAGTAAAGTAACATATTTCAATTAAAAAATTGTTAATAAAAAAATTATATAAATATTTTTATATGAATTTTTGGTTTCGCACAAAATAAAATTATTATAACTATTCTTGCTTTTTATGTTGTATATATGTTCTTTTTAATTAAATTTATATAATACAAAATTTTTTATCTTT
>NC_029778.3:76179290-76179574 GCF_000817695.3 Arachis duranensis | reverse complement strand
TGTTACTGTGTTACATATGAAAAGAAGACTTGGATTATATTTTATAAACTTGTGAGTTTAGGTTTTTTCATGTTGAAAACTTTTTCGTAGCTGGATATATAAATAATGTTTAAATTTTTATAAATATAAACCTCACAAAAAAATCCGATCCTTATCTTGATTAACAAATTAGTATCACACGTGAGCACATGTTTATGCAGCAAATTCTGGAATGGCATGGAACAGGGACAGATTTAAAAGGGACAAATGGTGATCTTGGTCCTAACAAATTTTAAACTCATATA
>NC_029778.3:76161428-76179058 GCF_000817695.3 Arachis duranensis | reverse complement strand
TAAGTATTTATTAATTTTAAATTAAAAAATTAATTATAATTATATGTATTATTAAATATATGATATTATATTTGATTATACAAAATTTTAATTTTTGGTCTTTCATAGTTAGATTTTTAGATCTGTCCCTGCATAAAATAGAACATATTGTATGAATCATATGATTGAATGATTAGATAATAGTATATATTTTATTATTTTTATTGTCGTTATATTTTTTGGTTATATTACGAAATAATGTTTGTAATTAACTCCAATCAGTTTTCCTAAATTATTGTGCTATTTTTCTTTTCGTCTTTTTCTTATTTTCTTTCTCTCTTTTTCTTTATAGTTTTTTTAACCCTCTTTTATTTTTTTTATTTTTTTCTTCCCTTTTTCTAAACGTATTACTAAGGAGTGTTAGAAGATCAATATTTTTATGTTTTGTAACCATCAATTCGTCAACAATAGTATTTTTAATGGTGTGAAATTACATCCAATAATAAAAAATTACTCATTTTTTTTATGATTAAATGCTGACCATAAAACACAAAAATTACTTTTTTTTTCTCATCTTCTCTCTTCTTTTATTCTTTTGGTTTGATTATATATATATACTCTTATTCCCAAACTTTTCTCTTTCTTTTAAATGCTCGACTCTTTTAATTTTTTTCATTCAAATAAACCATTAATAAAAGATCAGATTTCATAATAAAACTAGAAATACATATATATGACACAGAAATAGCACATAAAAAATTAAAGAAATTTTAAATAAGTATAAAAAATTATGAATTGTCAAAATTTTTATTAGTTGAATAAAACAGAAGAATAATACAAAAATTTTAATTAAAAATATAAAAATATAAGTTAAATAAGATAAAATTTATTTTGAATTATGCATTTTTTTAGTTGAATAACATAAAAATTTCTCTGTTTATCGTTAAAAAAATCCACATGTTTGATTCTTATATTTCTCTTTAAAAAAATGATGTATTTATCTTCACAAAATGTTTATATATATCATCAATAAGATTATGTATTTGATTCTTATAGTCTCTTAATAAATCTTTGTGTTTATCAAAAATTCAGAATTCAGAAGCTCTCTTCTCTTATTTTTGAATGTTTAGCGTTCATCCTTATTGTTGATAGTTGGAACTAATTTTTTACAGTAATTAATAAAAGAAGACAGAGAAGAAGAAAGGGAAAAAAAAAAAAGAGAACAGTAGTAAACTCTAACAAAAAAACATAGGTGATTAAGCTTGATTACAAAAAAGGCTTACTCATAAAGAATTTTTAATTAAAATAAAAGTTATATTTACTATTTCTTTTTATATCTAATCTCGTATGATAATTAATTATTTATCTTTTAATACTTAAAGAAATACACTTAAATAAATATACTATATGATATTGATAATGATCTAAGCTAATAAGACGTGGCAGCATGCATAAAGAGTCTATATAAACAAGAGTATTATCGCCATCTATGTTATTAATTGTTGTATAAATGAATATGGGAAGCAAAGAAGAAGTAGTAGGTGCAAAGGACAAGTACAGATCCTTCTTGGATGATGAAGGTGAAAGCAATACCCTTTGGAGGCATGGTGCTCCTCCAACCTATCATGATGTTAACCTACTTTTTGAACAAGGAAGAACAAAGGTAATCAATTAATAACAATACATATATATGGACTAATTTCTATTATTATTGTCACTTATATTATTTGATCTTTCTATTATTATTGTCACTTATATTATTTGATCAGGTGTGGGCGGAAGGATCATTAGAGGAAATAGTGCAAAATGCTATAAAATCATGGGAAATGGAGCTCTCACACAAGATCCGCTTGCAGGACTTTAAGACCATCAACCCTGAAAAGTTCAAGCTTTTCGTTAATGGTATGTAATATGTTTTATTTAAGTAATTTTAATAGTTAATTTTAATTATATATAAATTTAATTTTATATATGATTGAAAAATAAACAATTAAAACTATTAAAATATCAGTATTTTTATAATACCGGAAAATTTTTTATGATTTATGTATGTTTTTCTTCTCTATTTCATGAAAAAGAAGATAGATGCACACCACCATTGTTTTTTTGGGATAAAACATTAATTTAGTGATGTTATTATATTTTCCTCTATTCAACCAATGATCACATAATCATGCAAAATAATGGATTAATTATATTGTCAGGAGTTTAATTTCCCATGCACCCCAATCCCCATCTTGGGAGTTATAATTTTTACTAAAACTAACACTTTGGCCTTATCCAACCACCATCACCTTAATTGGGTAGCCATGATAATTATTATTTTGGGAACAAAAAAAATTATAATTTTCACTTTCTTCTCATTATTTTCTGTGGGTTGTTGGATAGTCTTATCATGATGATGATGGCATGTATGGTTCATTATTGTTGTTGATCGAATTCAATAATAGGTCTTCAGCTTCGATTATAAAGGGTGGAAACTCAGGTACAGTCGACTTCACGTGAAGTTGATACTTAAGAGCCGTTAAATGATTTGAATGATTTGACTAAATTTCATCTAACGGCTCTGAGGTATCAACTTCATATAAAGTCAACTTTACCCGAATTTTTACCATTATAAAATTGGGTTGGGTATATACCTCAAACAGTCAAACAGAGTGTTTAATTGTACTACGCTGCCATTAAACTAAGCACATAGGATAAGCTAAATAAACAAGAGAAATGTTAATTATTTCATTAATTCAAAGTCGTTGGATCAATTTAAATTGGACCAATAAATATATGTTTTAGGAAAGATAAAAGATATAAGACTCACGCTTTTGTTAGTTTAATCCGAAATTGTTTAAATGGAATTCCTCAATAAACATTAGGAGCATCACGTTGTTCCATGTGGTACATAAAGTGCCATATTAAAAATAATATTATTATTTCTTCTGTACGCAAATTATCTTTTAAGATTTTAGCATATATAAATTATTAAGATTGCACGTTAATAGTTATATTATTTTGATAGAAAACTATGAATAACTTATTACACTCGAACAAAAAATTATTAAGATAATCATAACTAAGGATGACAAAGTAGGTATTTCGTTTTGCTCCGTCAAGACATGCAAAAAAATGGATTGGACCAGTTCGTTCTGCCAAATTTAACAAAATATTAGACTACTTCATTATATTTTTTTGAAATAAAATTAATTAAAATTAGTCTAAAACATGATAATTAAAAAATTAAATATAAATAAAATAATCAAATTATAACATATTTTTTATTTTTAAATTTTATTATTCATAATAATATTCATTAATAAAATTCTCTTTATTTTAAGAAAAAATCACATAACTTGAGTATATATATGAGAGTATAAAATAAGATAAATAAAGTTAATAACAAAAAAATAAAAAAATATATTTAAAAATTATATAATTATTAAGTTTTATAATACTAATCACTCTTTTATTTTATTTAAAAAAAAAATTTTAACCACTTTTAATTATAAGTTTCTTTTAGAAATTCGGTAGGTTCTAAATTAAATCCTAATTTAATCTATTTTTTGTGGGTTTGATTGATCGGATTCGGTCTCTTTTACCATTCTTAATCATAACAAAACATTTTGAACAAAAATTTAATTAAATTTAAATATGAATTACATCCGAATTTATTATATTTACTTTTATAATATATAATAGATCATATTATATGTACACAAAAAATTAACTATTATATAAAATATATACCAAAAATATTAAACAAAAAGCTGTATATAAATTTTCTTTTTCAAAATACCTTTCATCATATATAATTTATAAAAATATATGTTGTTAACTTCAAGATTCATCCATGGCCTTTTAATTTTAGTATAAGATTCTTACTATCTTAGCTAATATCAAATTTGTTATTATTAGTCACATTTAATTTATAAAAAACTATTAATACAGTAGATTTATAAATTTGTTAAATTTCAACTTTTATAATATATAATATAATGTTTATTATAAGATGTTTGATTGTGTATGAATTAATAGGGAGAGAGGGATTAAACGCAGAGGAAACATTAAAGGTGGGAAGTTACAATGCTTTGTTGGGAAGTTCTCTGCCAAAGGAATTGAAGGCTTATAGATCAGAAGAAGAGACATTTGAATCATCTCATGAAGCATTCAGATCAGCATTTCCACGTGGATTTGCATGGGAAGTGATTCAAGTGTATAGTGGACCACCTCACATTGCTTTCAAATTTAGGCATTGGGGCTTCTTTGAAGGACCTTTCAAGGGACATGTTCCTAATGGCAACATGCTTCACTTCTATGGCTTAGCAACTCTCAAGGTTACTTATTTCCATTATTTTGAAACAAACAATGTTTTTTATTGAATAAATGATCATTTGTATTTATAAAAGATGAAAATGCTGACATATGTATCCACACTGAATCGAACCTAAATTTGTACCCATGATGTCTTCCGTGTGACAAAAGTACCTTGTCTTTAGAGGGTTGGAGTGCCACATAGGGTACTTTCGTCACATAAAGGACATCTTGCGTAGGTACAAGTTTAGTTTTGATGTAGTATGGGTATATATGCCAGCGTTTTCATCTTTTATGGATACAAATGATCATTTATTTGCTTTTTATTCCAAAACTACAATTTTTTTTCTACAATATACTCTAATTCGATAAGTCAAAAATTAATTCGTCATAAATTTAAGTTTTATTTAAGAGTCTGGTTAGTGAATTATATACTGTATATATAAGGAGGAATTTAAAATCCAAATACTTGCTTAAACAAACAAGTGAACTGATCACTCGATCAAGGTTTATTTTTTTGTTCTTTTAAACTACATATAAGTGAGGAATACTAGAATAATCGTAGTCCCAATTAAAGCAAGACATATACCATAACACAAGACATCACTTCAATTATTTGTTATATTAACTTAACTATCTCAATCTCTATGATTTTGGCATTGTCATCAAGAGAAGGATGGGCCACCAAACCTAGACACCTTTTGAGCATAATGACGTAGAATATGCCAATACAAAATTATTAAACTAAAGTATTTGATGTCGTCTTTTATAAATTCTTTTTCATTCAAAAAGCTGAGAGATTTGATTTCAGAACATAATATGAGTAATTTGATATTCTGAAATTATATGTTACTTAAATATTATGTGACAACGTCTTTTGTTTAATTAGTACACACTAAAAATGTTAGAGAGTTTTATATTATTGTTTAATTAGATATTTATATTTATTAAACTAACTTGGTAAATGATTTATCAGTTTTTTTTTCATATGAAAATATATAATTGAAAAGAATATTTTTAAATAGGTCCATGCTTTAATAATTTCCATCATCTTCTAAAATGATTAACACACTTACTCATTATTTAATAATGTTTGTATACAATTTTCTACCTTGCCTACCTAAAATTACTCTTAATCCAAGCACACAATGTGTAGGCACCAAAAGTGTCTACCCAAACTCATATTCTTTAATTATTTGCAACGTATATAATAATCATAAATATAAAAATGGCATTGTATATGAGAGAATAATTTGCACCATTTATTGACAAATACTACTTGGGAATTTCACTATTTATGATGATGATGATGAATAATTATGTAATGTCAAATTAATGAGTCATTATTTAGCTCTAATTTCACTTGATATATATATTTATATAGGTGGACAACTCTTTGAAAGTTGAAGAGGTGGAAGTTTACTATGACCCTGGGGAGTTACTTGGAGGCCTTATTTCAGGGGCGCACACAGAAGAAAAAAATAACACTAAAATTTCAGCTGCTTCTCAAGGATGCCCTTTCTCCACCAAATAATCTTTTTAAATAAAGTTTGTCTATCTTATGTGTGAATTGTATCTTATGTGTGAATTGTATCTGCCTTATTGAATTGAATCAATTTTATGAGGAGTTATAGCTGAGAATAAGAGAAGAGAAAAGGTTTGGAATAATGACAAAATGATTTCCTTTCCATGAGTTTTAATTATTTTTTTGAACGGCAAAGTTAGAAATTAAAGGTAAAAAAAAATAGTCAAAATTTATTTTATTTAATATTTATTAATTTTTACAATAATTAATAAATATTAAATAAAATAATTTTTAACTATTTTTTATTAATTTATCAAAATATAAAAAATAACCACTAATCAATTAAGTTATTACATAAAAAATAATGCTAGAAAGATAATAATTTAAATTAATTTTATTTAAATTAACATTTAAAATTTTGTGTGTAATATTTATAATTTTACACATATTATATTTAATATTATATATTTATTTCAACTATAATTATTAATAAATGCAAACAAAAATTAAAATAAAGCAAATTATGGCTACCTGTATTTTTTAAAGTATGACTCCCAAATAATTTTGTATATAAAAATGTGTATTTAATATTATACAATTTTTTTTAGCAATTGCTCTACTGTAGAAGGAAAAAAACCTTATACATCTACAGAAAGGTATTGGTTGGATAGAACATGTAACATCTTAGTTTTCTATAATCATGTTTATTATTCAATGATTAATTAAATTCATAATAATTTAAATTTTAATTTCGTAATAAAAAGTTAAAAATAATATACTTGAAAATTAATATATCTAATTTAAAAATATAAAAATAGTAGTTATAGTAAATTTATAATCAACAATAAACAATTTTTTAAAATATAGTCATAATTAATTCCATATTTATTAGATTTAAAAAATCTTTAACTACATGAATGAAGAGATAAGTAAATTAATTATATTCTTTGAATTTAGTACAAAATAAAATTCAAATTCGGTAGACAAATATGTTACAAGTTCATAGTAAAAAATTACGTTAGTTGTAACCAACCAGCCTGACATACTAACAATATTTCATAAATATCTTAAGTTACAGGTATTCGATTGATGTTGTTCAAAGTTCATTTTAAAGTTAACTCAATTCTATATAAATTTGTCTCTAATAACTATTTTTAAATTCTAAACGTAGAAAACTTTATAGGATTTCAAAGTGACAATTCAAATTAAAGATTTCACCTAAACACGAGTTAGATTTTCCTAACACAATCTACATATACTTAAGAACCATTTGAATCCTTCATTTTTCATTATATTCCTATTTTCTATATAAAAATGCTAAGTGATCTATTTCTTCCATCTTCTATTATTGTCATTCATATACTTTTTCATTTCATTATAGAAAAAATTCTTATCTTTTTTCACTTTCTTACCCTCATTCTAAATCTTTTGTCAAATAAACTATTCATCAAATTTCATTTATATATTGTTTAAGAAGCTATCCTCTCTGAACTATACTAACTACAGAGATTAGAAATATAGAAATTTTCGATCTATAATAAAGTCAACACGGACTCAGAAATTTGCATAGGATTTATATCTTTCGAAACCTCAATATTTGCATTGAGTTTAACAAATAAGACATTTTAGTTATCATAACTTATTATTTATTTGTTTTTCGTATTGTCCTTATTAATAGTCTATGATCTATTACTTTCTGACAAATTTTATTCATCCCAAATCTTAATATCATGCATATATTTAGAATAATGAAATCTATCTCTTAGCTAGAGATTGATATCTACATTAAAATGTACACAAAGACTAATCATAAAATAAATCTCTCTTTACTAGCGAATTGTGTCTATTTACATTGAAATATATATAGGATTTTTACAAATTTTGCTGGAGTTAGAGTTTTATACTATTTTTTTTACGTGTCATATCTCATTTTTGAATATAGATGCTAGCGTTACATGTCATGATATAATATATCTTTATTACAGACACATAATCATCTTATGTGTATTAAAGAATTAAGGGAATGATTCTTTGATAAAAGAAATTGACCCCAAAAACAAGATAATCGAAGTAATCTTTTGGTAAAGGGAAGGTAAAATTAAAGAAGGTGATCGACAAGCTTTTGGGATAAGAACTTAATGAAAGGAAACTTCTATCAATTTTATACACGGTTTAATTTAAGCTCAATACCCTTCAAAGTCAAAATAATGTTAAAAGAATGCTTAAGAAAAGTTAAAGTCAATTTCATGCATTATTGCATAAGAGTGTACGTCAAATAAGGAATTGTTTTCTTTTTATGTTAAGAGAAGTTAGGAGAATACTAAGAGAAACCAAGTGAAGGATTATGTGTTTACATTTTGTATGATTTAATATTATAACCATTCAGTCATGAGTCACATGTGTCATAACATAAGTAAATGAGAAGCATCTAAAAATCACACCATTCTGACTAACAAAGACTTTTGAAAATAATAATTGAATAACATTGCATCATCATTGTTTTTATTTTAAAACTCGGAATGACTGGGGATAAATATGATGATATCATATAGATCAACTACTAAAAAGTCTTTGTTTTTCATCCCTCTCTCCGTACCATCTTCAGAAACGACGCGGTACAAAATAATACGCTACTCGATTGAGCTAAAAAGACTAGAACACTATAAGATGATTAGGAACGAGATATCAAAGATATAGATACAGAATGTTAAGCACTTGCTCAAATTCATATTAAAAATGGAGGATAGGCAATTATTTTTAGTCATAGTAATGCAAAGTGAGAGAATTAGAATTCTCTGTATGTTTTGTTTAACTTTATTGAGTGACTACAATTGTAACTATAATGTTTCTTTATATGATTATTTAATGAGTAAAGTTTGTTATTGTTTTTAGCTTTATAATTTAGTACGTCCATTTTTTTATTAGTATCATGAGGTCCATCTATATTTTTCAACTGGTAACGGTTCTAATAATCAAGGCTTTCATTATTTTTAATCGACTTTTAAAAATGACTTTATATAAAAATTTTGTAAAATTTATGTATCAATAATCAATGTAAATATGCATCAATACTTAACAGCAGCATCAAGTGAACCATAATTAACACATAAATAAACCGACAAAATTAGTTCAGTTTTGAACAAATAGTCAAAAAGACTTAATTATCAACAAAAACACATCCAATCCATTTCTAGATCCAAATGAACCTCAATTAAATTAAGAAATGAACCGAAATTACTTAAAGAATTAAAAAACTTGGTCAATACTTAACAGCAGCTTCAAGTAAACCTCAATTAACACACAAATGAACCGAAATTAGTTCAGTTTTGGACTAGTCAAAAAGACTCAATTATAAACAAAAATACATTCAATCCATTTCTGAATCCAAATGAATCTCAATTAAACTAAGAAATGAACCGAAATTACTTAAGGAATAAAAAAATTGGTCAATACTTATCAGCAGCATCAGGTGAACCTCAATTAACACACAAATAAACTGAAATTAGTTCAGTTTTGAACAAGCAATTAAAAAGACTCAATCATCAATAAAAACACATCAAATTCATTTCTAAATCCATATGAACCTCAATTAAGGAGAAGAAAAAGAAATAACAACAGCAGCAATAAGGTAGCGTTTGTTTTGAGGTACTGAGACAGAGACTGAGAGACTGAGACTCAGTATTGTGTTTGTTAGTTCAGAGACTGGTACTAAAATTTCTGTCTCTGTCTCTGAAATTTCAATATTTCAGTACCTCCAAAAAGTAGGGACACAGGGGACTGAAATTTTTAGATATGGAGACTGGAACTTTAATAACATTTTATACCTAAAATACTTTCATTTCAATTAATTAATTCCAATTTTATCCTTTATACAAATTAAATTAGAGTTTTATTCTTGTTTCAATTCATATCTCCCATTTTGCACCAAACAGAATACTAAGATTTATTTCAATCCCCGTCTCTTAGTCTCTGTCTCTCAGTCTCAGTCTTTCCGTCTCTGTCTCTCCACCAAACGCTACCTAAAAGAACAATGATTGAGAGAAAACATGCGAAGAAGAAGACGGAACGCGACGAAGAAGAAGGAAGAATACAAAGAAGAAGGAGGAAGAACACGAAGAAGAAGAAAAAGGAATGCGAAGACGAAGACGAAGAAGGAATAACGCGAAGAAGAAGAAGGAACGCGAAGTTGAAGAAGGATTTGTTTGCGTTAGTGAAGCGCGTGTGTCCACGCTGGTGTAATGAAAGTGGTTTTTGTTGAGTTTAGGCCAATTTAGTTAGACTTGGTTACCAAAAAGACTTAGATGTGTAGCTGGACTAATAAGATATATGAGATATTTGCCAAAAAGTCTTGATTCGATCCGATCGTCCAGTTCCTAACCAGTTTGACAATTAGTTGACAGTTTTTAAAATTGGTGGCTTAACTTATAAACTGAATCAGACTTTTGCATAATTATCGATTTGACCGCAACCAATCAGTTCGAATCGGTTTTCAGAATATTGTGTATGTATTAACATTTTGTTTTGATAGAGGATGGAAAATAAAAGGAAAAAAATATTAAAAAAAAGAAATTTTTTATGTGTTGTTTGAATAAAAAGAAAATGAATAAAAAAATAATAAGATTTTTTTTATTTGGATGAAAAGAAAAGTGAGAAGAGATAAAATCATAATAGAATAAAATTATATTAATACTCTAGGTGTTTTGTTTTTTATTAATTAAAGAGTAAATTAATAATTTGAGTAAAGTGACAATTAGGTCCCTGAAGATTTTGACCTCAAACTAATTAGTCCCTAAAAAAGTACTAATTTGATCTTCCAAAACAGCAAATGATGGACATGTTATGTTTCTCTATTAATTTATTACGTAAAACTTAAAGATGGTGCTTATATGTACCATTAACTACTGTGGCGTGTTTATTTATAAAAGATTATACGCAGATAATACTTTTTGGAGTGAAACTTCACCTATTTTACTAAGATTTGTGGTAAATAAAGAGTAGTTGATAATGGTTATATAGAAACTTAAAAGATAATGAATGTTTCATTATCTAAAATTATATAGTTTCTATACTCATGTGGCAGTAATAGGACACGCATTATTGTAGATAACGAAATAAATGAGCAATTTCATTTCGTTTCACACTATTTATTATTGATGGAAGGACATATATGTCCACATTTTACTATGATTAAGAATCTAACGGGTACTTATTTTTTTCTTCAAAGACTAACTAATATAAAATAAAAATCCTTAAAAATATAATTATCACTTTACTCTAATAATTTTTTTATTGTTTGCACATTTTTTCTTTTTTTTCATTTCATCTTTGAGAAGAAAAAATTTTAATAGGTTCCACACTAATTTGTCTTTTCAACTCAATTTTCTCTTTTTATTTAAACAACAAAAAAGTTTACTTTCTTAATTTATTTAACATTTTCTTTTCCTTCATATTCCCTTAATCCAAACAATGTATGAAGAATAGAAAAATTAGATTGAGTGAACCAAGCTAATCTCCGTAATGAATATATATTAAAATATAAAATTTACATTAAAAATGAGTTAAATTACACATATATTTATTTATAAATATATAATAACTAATTTTAATAACTAATTTTAGTGTATAAATAACATTCTTTATTTTTTCTATTTGTATGTGAATAGCACCTATATTAGAGACTAGAGAGTTCGAATAACTACTTCCAGTCTCTATTCAAGTTCTCATGCCTTTATAAATGACTATAGAGCCTCTCATCTCATAAGTCATAACACAAGACATTATCCATAACACATCCACTATGACGTCTAAGTCCTGCAGGTACATCCCTCATCATCGGGAGCAAAAGATTTGGAGTAAGAGGATCGACGGAGTTTGTAATGGATACATATATACACCAAAATTCGTAAATATTCAAGTACACCTAAAAGATTAAGTTTAATGGATAAAAATACACTTTTAGACTTCACAAACCTATTAATAATATGACATTTCTGTCCATTCAAAATAATATTTTAGATGTACTTTAATATTTACCATCTTTTATGGGTACTTTTATGCACTCTAAACTTTTTTCATATATATTTTCAACCATTTATTCAATTGTGTATGACATTATATTGAATCATTCATCATCTAGAGATTATCAGAGTTTTTAACATAACAAAGCACTCATCTAATCTACTGAGATGGTGATGAATGAACCAATACTTAGCACTCATAGCATAACTCTATCATTTCCTAGAATCACTTGGATACAACAGCTGGTTGAATAAGTAGTATGAAAGTGGTAAGGAAACTAGCCCCATGAACTAGCACTACCTAACTATACCTTCTGGAATTGGCATTCCATTTATTTGAGTTCTGAATTTGATTGTCCCTACAAATCTATCATATCATCATCATTGACTGCCTTATAAAGGCGGTAATGAGAGAGAAATGGCGAACCTCATCTGAATTGTTTTGGTAGCTAGTAAGTATAAGATGAACGTTAGGAGTTAGGACATTTATGAAAATGGTCCAACTATATCCAAGGAAGGGAGTCAATTATTGATATTACACAAAAAGAAAGTTGTACAAATAAATTAAAAACTTCATGATAAAAATATAATTTGTTCACAGATATGACAAATAAATTGATTGAAAAATGTTTCGTTAGTCTTTCCTCTCTTGTACCCTTTCTTTAGCTTTCAGGTGTTGAAGGAATGCATTGCACAGAAGAATGTTCCTTTAAAATTGTTTTATAGAATAAATAATATACTTTATAACCAATGCTTGTAATCCGTTGTAGTCTAGTTGGTCAGGATATTCGGCTCTCACCCGAAAGACCCGGGTTCAAGTCCCGGCAACGGAATATTTTTTGTTAATCTACGCTTCTCTACAGATCTTTACCTTTTCTTCTACTATATACATTATACTCCATTAAAATTTCTTCGAAAGATAATCTTCCCTGTACCTTATCACTATTTTAAAATTATTATCACTAACAAAATATTGAAAAAATCTGTCATAATCAGAATCTGATTCTTCACCTAATAATAATAGAATGAAACATTATAAGTAACTGATTTTGAGTTGGAAGAAAAATGTATATATGTTAATATATAATTCTTAAACAACTTGATTGTAAATTACAAAAGAAAAAATACTCTTAATAAAGAAGGACTTGGAAGGAAAATGTCTCCTATAAATATTTATCCTCCATTTAAAAGTGTGTGGAAAATGAATGTCCAAAAATAAAGAAGAAAAATAAACAAAATGGACAATGATTGTTAAAGATGTTCTCATGTCAAAAGATAACGATTTTTCAAACACATCCATAAATGTTTACAAATAACTATTCATAGGTAATAATCTTAAAAGGAAAAAATATGCATCCAAACCAACTCTGAATTAATCTCAAGCTTGAACCTTTGCAAGTGAAAACATTTCAAAACAATAACACTACAATAAATAAGACTACGCTGCTCAGCAATCAATTTGCTTCACCAGCAGCTCCTACTGGACATGAAAAAACATGGTTTTAATTTTAAGGTTACACATAAAGGTTTAACATGCTATGAAAAATTAAATTCTTTTCTTTGTTTTTTTGCTACTAAATTTGTATCTCAGAATATTACAAGTACAATATAGCCGGTAAGAACCAATTGAATTATGTTGTTCCAACCTTAGCTTGAGCAGCAACCAACTCTTTTCAATGCAGAAACATCATTTTTAAGATCTATTTTCTCCCCTTTCGCGGGAACGGCAGCAGTTCCATTCTCTGCAGCCTCTACCGCTTTCTTGCTCACAATTCGGTAGATTTGAGTTAGAACTTCGGCAAATGCATTCTCTACATTGGTGGCCTCCAGAGCTGAGGTTTCCATGAAGTACAGTGATTCCTTCTCGGCATAAGACTTGCCGTCTTCGGTTGACACGGCTACAAGGTGGCGGAGATCTGATTTGTTACCGACAAGCATCACAACTATGTTGGCATCCGTGTGGTTTCGCAATTCTTTAAGCCATCTGTCAACATTCTCGAATGTTGCATGGCGGGTGACATCATACACAAGAAGTGCACCTACAGCCCCACGGTAGTAAGCGCTGGTTATGGCGCGATACCTGCAAAGAGAAACAATGAAAATCAATAACATGCAAAGTTAGGATATTCATTAAATACAATTTATCCATAACAATCCATTATTTATTTTTATGCAATAATGCAAACTTGTATTAATTATGATGGCAAATGACAAAATAAGCATAGTCATGTCATTGGCTATAAGACATGAACAAGATTGCAACCAAGAAGCAATGTCACACCCAACATTTTTAAGTTGGAAACTCATTTCACAATTGCTCTAAACAAAAGACTAGAGTCCAAATGCAACATATCCTGGATTTCTACTTCTGAAAAATTGTACAGACCATCATACCCTTCTAACACGTATCTCTCACAATTAAGGTTTTCTAATTACCTCTTTTTTTACAAGAAGGTAATAACTAATAAGCAGTATATAACAGTAATTTAATTATTAATTTAATTATTTAACTATTTAAGTGATATGGGTAAGAATAAATGAATAATAGTAGTCAAAGAGCCATGTTCAAAATACGGATGATGTGTGCAACACATTCTTACAGCTATGCGATTTCAGAGTTACAGTTGCAATATCATATTTCCCGCTGATACACTATCCAGGAATGTCTGCAAGTAAAATTTCAATAACAGCTTAGTTTTACCCGACACAATTTTCCAAATTCACATTAGGTGAACTAAGAGAGTGCTCAAAACTTTGACCTCTTCAAGGTACATGTCATTTGACAATTTGTATCAAATGGATCGCATATGCTTCATTTAGACCATCATTCACCACAAAGAACGCATAACAAAGATTAAGCCTAGTGACAATATCTATTTACAAATCGGGCATCAAATCTAAACAACCTGGTCAACCAAATCTCTGACTTGGATAAGGTATACCTTGAATCTAGAATATGACTGCCATGATTGAGAACATCTTCCACAAAGAGTTTTGCTGCTAATATACCTGTATTCTCACCTAGAAGAACCATGGAACCAAGAAGTTCGGGTTCAGTCCACACCACTAAGCAAAAACCCGAAGTTACATTTCTCCAAAACTTCCTAGTTCCTATATTAAGCGTATAACAACAGTACCTAAGGTGTGCTCTCACTCTAGAGCACACACACTGACACACTTAATCACACACTTAATTTCTTTACTCTCATTACTCAAAGAACATTCGAGTAACTTCACAAATACTTCCACCTTGCAAAATCCATCAAATTTACACAGATGCAGAACAATTCAAACTTTTCTAAAGAAGGAAAAATTCCATTATAAAGAAGTATGACATGTGCATTTGCCATTGTAAGAAACAAATGCAACAAAATCTAGTCAGCAAGACAATTATCGGAGTCTAACAGAAAATATTTTCACTTTTTTTCTAATACACCGTGATTCAACCACGACATGCCTATGTCATCTTTCCTAACACTAAAAAAATTAGCATTTCATAATAATCAATTGAATTGCTGAACTAACTTAACGGTTAGTTGAATTCAATTAAATAAACAAACCACGTTACTGTAGCCTTAGTTCCCTTTTTTTTAACAAGTTAATAATGACATAAGAGTAAGACAAGGATGTTTTAGATCGCCTTACAACAATTCCAGTTTCGAAAATATAAATAAAGAAATAAAATAACTCTTCGATTCCAACTCTCCACACACTGAATCTAACAGAATTACTGAAAAACTTATTTTTTATTTTTTTCTAAGATTAACAAATATTTGACACAAGATCACGATCCAGCCAACCGGCTTAGCAAAAGATAAATAAATAATAGTAAAAAGTGTATACCAACTTATCTTGATTTCAATTTTGAAATCATCTCAAGTAATAAATAATTTAATAATTACCCAAAAATAAAAAATATGGTACGACCAAACATGGCTCAGATCCATTTTCAAAAGAAATTCAAATTGTTTCAATCTAGATCGAATCTGAACCCAAGTAACCGACCTAACTATTTGCCACGTCAGCACGATCTTCTATTCGTCTCTTCCCATTGAACCCAAACAAAAAGGAAAAAAAAACGCCGAACAAAAAAAAAGAAGCCAAAACGAGAAAGAAGAAGAAGAGAAGGGAGGAACCTTTCTTGACCGGCGGTGTCCCAGATCTGAGCCTTGATGACTTTGGAATCGACGTTCAAGGTGCGAGTAGCGAACTCGACGCCAATGGTGGACTTGGACTCAAGGTTGAACTCGTTCTTGGTGAACCGCGAGAGGAGGTTGGACTTTCCGACGCCGGAGTCGCCGATCAGGACCACCTTGAAGAGGTAGTCGTAGTCGTCGTCGGCTCTATAACCCGCCATTGAAGAGAGAATAAAGTAGGAGGATAGTGGTGTTGGTGTTGGGGGTGAAGAGAGAGAGAGAGAGAGAGAGTGAAAGCAGTGGGAACTGAAGAACTGAGATGCGTGAAAAGAAAAGCGCTTAAAAAAGCGCCATAAATAAAATCAAGTGAAAATCAATCCCGTCTTATATCTTAGTATTTTAACGCTGTATTAAATTCTACTTTCAAAAAAAATAAAAAAAAAGGTAAATATCTATTTGGTTCTAAACCTTTTTTTTTTAAAGAATAAATGTGCTAAATTATTTGACAATCATATGACATGCACGTGAAAAATTAGTTATTAAATTAATTATTTATATAAAATATATATTAAAAATAGATTAAATTATATAATTAATTTTTATATTTTTATTAAAATTATAATATAGTTTTTACATTTTAAATATTATTTTATAGTTAAATTTGTATTGTTGAAATATTATTGAAATTAACTAAATATTTTTTAGTATATTCAAGTATTAATGCATTTTAAAATTTTAAATTTAAGAATGATAAAAATTTCACAAGCATTCTCTTCATCTTCTTTGGTCTCTTTGCTCTCTCCCTCCTCAAGCTCTCTCTTCGCGTTCTTTCCTTCAAGCACAAATGTTATGAGGTTTTGTCATAGTAAAGATGTACATGGTTTGAGATTTTTATCCGGGCTTGAATTTGATAAAATCATATTATTTTTAGGCTACACTAACCAAGTTTAAATCGGGTGAAGTTTAAGTCTTGATAAATTTTATGTCAAAAAAATATGATATATTTATTTATAAGGAAGAAAAAAAACATACTTATTACTAAGAAGTTGATATCTATACTTAAATTTAAATTTATCCATAAATTCTAATTTATATTTCTTTAATCTATTTTCTAATTCAACAAATATAATTAAAAACAAAATAATAAGTTTATAATGTTTTTTATTAGGATAATAAGTTTATAATTAACATAACATAATATTGAAATTACGTTAAAACATATATACCTCTTTTAGTTCATTTAGGGTGCACACGAATCGAGTGAAACCTGGTTTGCCTTGACCGAACCCAATCCGACTCTAAATAATGACTAAGTTTATTTTTGAGAATCTTACCTAGATCTAGACCCGGTGAAATCACAGGAAATTACACTACAAGAACAACGTTGAGTACCGTAGATTTAGCGTCGCAGAGTGACGACAGATTTACCGACGGTAAAGACATCGAATTCATCAAGTTAAATTATTACTGGTGAATTTACGTTTTCGACAGTAAATTCGCGGGTAATAATTAGAGAAAAAATAAAAAAATTAGGCCCGTACTTTAGGATCGGATTTACCATTGGAAAAATCCGCCGGTAAGTCCATTTAGTGAAACACTGCGTTTTGGTGACCTGCAATAGTTGCGCGAACGCTCTCCCCCCTTCATTTCGAATTTCTCTCTCTCTTTCCC
>NC_029778.3:76101135-76161199 GCF_000817695.3 Arachis duranensis | reverse complement strand
TAATTCTTCTCTCTCCCCTTTCTTCTTCTACTCTCTCTCTAACCCTCTCCCTCCTGGTCGCTCCGTCAGCCCCGCCATTGCATACTCTCCGGCAGCCCCCCACTCTCTCGCCGCCATTTACTTCTGTCAACCACCAACAACAACGCCAGCCATCACCAACATTCTCCCGTCCACTTTTGTGTCCGTATTCTCCGGTGAATAAATTTCTGTTTTTGTTTTTGTTAAATTTAAGATTAATTTAGATTTTAGTTGTTAATTAGTATTATAATTTAATTAGAAA
The DNA here is from genome assembly GCF_000817695.3 of Arachis duranensis. NCBI lineage: Eukaryota > Viridiplantae > Streptophyta > Magnoliopsida > Fabales > Fabaceae > Arachis > Arachis duranensis. The sequence continues at coordinate 76,160,919 of NC_029778.3, read as the reverse complement.
TATTTTTTTATTTAGTGAATTTACGCGATTAAGATAGGATTAAATTATGTTATTAGACTTTTGTAAGTTTTAATGTTGTAATGATGTGATATTATTGTTGTTGTGCTATTGGTTTTCAATGAGAATTGAATTTAGTAAATTGGTGATGCTCAAACTTGAATGCATATATTTCACATAGTTCAAGTTATTCTATTCAAATAGAAATATTGTTAAATGTTTGTGAGGTTAGAATATGCACTTACCTCTTTTGTTTTATTTGATTTTAACGGATAATATATTTCTTTAACTAAGTTTAACGTAGTTTATTTTGATTAAGCATTTTAAATGATGTTGTGAATATGTTTAGCACATTTTTTTATTGGTATGCTCTTTGCAGACATGACGACAACAGAGGTGTTACGAATCAGCCTAGAGGTCGTGGTCGTGGTAGAGAGATGATTTTTGCCGGTACTCCTGAAAATTCTGAATTATCTCCCTCTACTCCGACTATCTCGGTAATGTCACAAGTTGCGGGTGCATCGGAACAGTTGTTCATCGTGGTCCCTAACTCCAACTACGTTCCTGCGTCTACGACGACAATGCCACCTCTATCCGCTCAGTAGCCCACTGCCTCGGTGATGCCACCTTCATCGATAGACATCGCGGTGCCAGAATCCTCTCACAGAAGTTAACCAGTCGATGTCCTTCCACCACCTCCCATCGTACAGATGATGATTTGGCCTAATGACAGAATGGCATAAGTACTACTTTAAGTCTTTTATATGCTGAAAGTGTTTGATAATTCGTGATTAGTGATCTTGATTATTGATTCTAATTTTAGTGGATTTAGGGTTGTAGGTTTGATATGCTGAAAGTGTTTGATATATTCTGATTATTGATTCTAGTTTTAGTGGATTTAGGGTTGTAGATTTGCACTGCTTAAAGTATTTGATATATCCTGATTATTGATTCTTGATTATTGATTCTAGTTTAGTAGATTTATGAATGTTGCTTCTTGATTATTGACTCTTGTTCATTAATTATTGACAATTAGTGTTGTTTAAGTTAATTGTTGATGGATACAGTTTGTGGCGCATTCCAGTTATAGATGAAATTCTGCCAAAATTTCTAAAAAAAACTCTATATATTATGGTTATTTTCTTCTGAAGTTTTAATTTATATTTTGCTATATTGGTTTGTTTGTGAATTGTTGATAACTTTGCCCTAAACAACAATGCATGTACTCAGGAGATGACCAACGTCATCAAGATGATGTACGATCATTCATGGCTGAGCTACAAGAAAATTCCTGTTGAGACCAGAGAGCGATGGTTCCAGAAGTTGGCGGTAAAAACTTAATATAGTCAAACCTTATTAGCTAGTTTATATTTTCTATTTTGTTTAATACGATATATTTTGATCAACTAATTTTAAATTTTCTTTGTGCGGGTGAAATTTATATGGGACAAGGAGCACGATGACCTCATCAGGAAGATATATAACCATCGAATGGGTCGGCGGCTGCAACAGATGTTGGAGGATGTACATGAGAGGCGTGACCACCTCACTTCCTGGCTTTGCCCGGAAATAAAAAAGCCTCTATATGTTCATTGGGAGACTGATGAGGGGTTCAAGGATCGGCGTCTCACAAACAGAGCTAATAGAGCATCATCCAGGTGATGCGTGAGCATCTTTATCCTATTTTCTCCTTATTTTCTAGTCATTTTCAGTTAGAATTTATTAAGTTTTATAATATTTTAGTGCAAAAATCCTCTTTGAATGCTACTTTGAGTATTTTAGTATTTTTATTTATTTCAAGTAAAATTCGGAGCAATTTGGCAGAGTTTTGTGTAAAAAAGAGAAGATTTAGAGCTATCCCCCTTTAGCACTAAACGCCAGCCAGCAGCACAGCAAGCCTAGGAATTTTCTGCCTCTTTGGGTGCTAAACGCCCAACTGGCGTTTAGCGCCAGGCAATCCATATTTGAAGCCCATCAAGGAAGCGTCTTCAAGTGGATTTAGCTTTTATTAGTTATCTTATCTTTTATTTTGTAATTTTTATTTACAAACAATATCTTTTAGTTTTAGAATTTATTATTTTATTTTAATTTCAAATCAAATTAGGTTAGATATAAAAGGAAAAAGATTCACCCTTGAAAGACGTCTCTCTTCCGCACTTTGATACTTTTCAGAACCTTTGTTTTCTCTGTAAGCCATGAGCCATTAAACCTCCTTGGTTAAGGTTAGGAGCTCTGTTTATTTCTATGGATTAAGACTATTGCTTTTCTATTTTAATTAATGTACTGATTTAGTTTCAAGGATTACTTTCGTTCTTCATTTTATGAATCTGGGTGGAACGAAATTATGACCTTTATTCTATATGCGTTCTTGTGATCCTTGGTAGAGGTCTCTCACCTGAACAACAGCTTGAAAGTAAATTCCTCCTAAACTGCTAATTACTTGAACTAATCAGGATACGTGACATATAATCCTCTTAGTTTTGGGTAATTAGAGTTTTTGTGGCTATAAACTAGAATTGAATTTAACCCTCTAATCGGAATCAAGTGACCAAGACATTGGCGGTTATGAAGGTTAGAAGAGACTAAATCACTAAGACATTAGGGTTTAGTCAATTACAGTTTGCCATGAAATGAATCTTGCATGATTAAAATAATTGGTTAGAAAACTTAATCCAGAAAAGTAAACATCTCCGATACCTTAACTGCTTTCTCTTATTGATTTCTCACCAAGTCTCTTATTTGCTTTCCTTACTCTTGAATTACTCTTTAATGCGATTTCAAATCACGAAACCAACTTTTCTTCCTGCCTAACTAAACCAATTATTCGACCATTATTGCTCAGTCTATCAATCCTCATGGGATCGACCCTCACTCACCTGAGGTATTACTTGAACGATTCGGTACACTTGCCAGTTCAATTGTGGACATTCCAAAAATTCACACCACCAGGTCATCCAAGTATACCGGCGGCTTAATGATCTTCATGAAGACTAAGGCCAGACTGGTATGTAGCTTCTCTAATTTTGTTATTAACTTAGTTTATTCTTTGACATATCATTAGTAGGTATACTAACATATTGTTTCAATACAACATGAGTAGTCGAAGTCATTGGATCGCAATGCGACAATAGCAGAGACCTTCAAGTATACCCACACATTGAAGGAGAACAAGGAAACCTTTGCGAATCAGCAGTCTGCGGATCATTATGTAAGTAAACATCCTATGATATTAAATTTTCAATTAACTGTACAACTGTCGTCCTAATCATAATAACATGTGTTACACAGGAGTCCAACACGTAGAGACTGGAGGCCACAACTTAGCAATCTCAGCAAAGTGGGGAGGACGGCAGTGGCTCTGTTGCTTTAGTTATCAATCCTAATGTGATTTGGCGCGAGACAGCATCTGCGCCGTACAAGAATCGCGTCTACAGACTAGGGTCGTTCTTCGCCAGCATCCTCTGCACCTCCACATTGACGCCATCGTCTGTCTCTGCCACTAGTCGAGCCGTCAATCCCAAAGAAGACATTGATTTGAGGCTACAGGTGCAAGAGCTCATTGGGACCCTTCAAGAATATGCTCACGAGCTTAACAAGACTCGGGAGAGATATTAGGAGATCCTCACACGTGTGACGGACACGAATGAGCTCAGGTTGGAGTGGAAGGAGCAGCTGGAGCGGCTTCAACGATGGAGCAGCAGATGGCGGTGTACCAGGCTCAAATGTGCGCCAGTGGCAGCGGTGCTGCTGCTGGGACATAGACATCACCGCCTTCTCCGTTGCCTCAGTAGGACCAGGGGAATGACGACGACGCTGACTATCAGGATCTTTAGTGATTAGGACTTTTGTTTTTTACTAGTTCATTGCATTTGATTTATTTGACTTTTAATTTATTTGAACATTTGATATTTAATATTACATAATTGGTTTCTATTATTTATAATTTGACAAATAATTGTGTGAAAAATAAATTTAAATAAAAAATTAAAATTAAAAAGGAAAAATTTAAAAAAATTGTGTCACAATTTTTTTTAAAAAATTGATATTATTGTCGAATTTACTGAAGGCATAATACAACAGTAATAGTGCAAAAAATAGGATATTATGGCGCCAACGTTATCGTTGAAAAAAATTCATCGGTAACCAAATGATTTTTTTGGGCAGGTAATCCAATAGTAATTACCGGCGAAGTTTATACCGTTAGATTTTATTCATTTTTCCATTGGTAAATCTGATGGTACTCAGAATTTTTCTTCTGGTATTAGCCCCAAAATATTCGGGTTCGGACTAGGTCTTTGGGCTGGTCCGGGTCATGTGCACCTCTATTCATAGTTATGAGAACATAACCGGTCATACTACCGGGTTAATGAGTCATTGGTTCAATCATTAGGTCTCAAATTGAACCGGTTGATCCGATCATAATTAAATATTGTAGTTAATAAAATATTTTTTAAATTTATAAATATAATTTAATTTTATTTATATAACATATTTAATAAAAAATTTATGTATAGAAAATAATATTTTTCTAGCTTAATTGGGTTTGATTGAGTTGGTTTAAATTGATTTTAAATGAATTTGATTAGATTAATTATTTAACCAATTTAAATGATGATCCAATCTTAGATTAATGACCGAGTGATCAGATTTTTTATTCGATCGATCGAGTCGAGCTGCCTTTAATAACTATGATTGTTTTTATGGATTTTTTATTGGTGATGTCAAGAATAAACTATTTGATTTTTTTTTTCCAATTCAATTAGGGTTGTAAAAGTGAGTATTAAGAAGGCTTCAAAGAATCTTGAGCTTTATTGGGTGAACCAATGTTGCAAGTTTCAAAGCCTCAAAGTTATCATGCTAAGAAAAAGGGGTTCTCAACGAAGGTTCATGTGAATGAAGGTGAAGTTTGGAGTATAAGGTTTTAAAAAAAAAAAAAAGTTGTTAATAGATTAATACAAGCTCTGCCATTTGCTTCCAAATCAGGAATAAAGAGATCTCAAAAAATGGATATTGAAGATAAATTATGTTCTTACATAAATCTTAGTTTTTTTTTCCCGGAAAAAAAAAAAAACTAAATGGATCAAAGAGTCAATTTGGATAAAGTAGTGCACAAAAATCGGATTGATTTCAGGCAAACTTCCTTACGACGACCTTCTTCAACCAAGAGGACCCTAGTTAAGTTATATAGTAAGACTGTAGTGGCAAAAATAAATTTATTGTTTGAAAATAATTTAATATGAGAAAAAAATTTATTTTTTTAAAAACATTATTTTTATTTAAAATTTAATTCTATAATTTGAAATATCTATAATATATTAATAGAATATAATTTAGTTTTAAAAAATGTAAGAGTAAATTTAAAAATCAGACATTTTTTTGTATGATTTACAAATAAAAAAATGAGAATTAACTTTTTCAAAAGAATTCAAATAATTTATTTTTAGTTATTCTAAAACAAGAAAAAGAATTCAACTCTCAAGTGAATTCTAATTCCTAGCATTCTAAACAAGTTCTAAAATTTTTTGAAACATTAAATGTTTATGAGAACTCAATTATAAAATTATTATACTTGGTTTAAAAATTTAATTACAAATTTTTAAAATATAGAGAGTAAATTGTAATTTTATCAAAAATATAAAAACTAATTGTATAATTTAACCTTAAAAATAAATTAAATAATACATATATTTATATATAAATATATAATAATTGATTTATAACTAATTTTCTATATACACATAATATTTTTAATATTTGGCCATTGTTAGTTGGAGAAAAAATGAATAAAAAGAAAAAAAAGAGATCGAATAAAAACAAATTCTTTATTTGAATAGAAAAGAAAATAAAAGGAAAAAAATTTATTGTGGATTCCACCACTAAAAATTTCTTTCCATCAATAGCACAAAAATAGAAGAGAGTGTATTGAGTTTGGAAAACTTGATTTATTATAATGATCAAATATTATTAAAATTTAGTTAAAAAATTATTAATTTGTTAATTGCTTCAAATTGTTTGGTTAATGTGTTTGTTAGTGTGCAGATTTTAATTAATGGGCCAAGGCAATTTAAGCCCCACTTGTTGTTTAAAGATAATTAGCCCTTGAGCAAAACTTTTATATACTATGTGGCTGAATTTTAATAAGAAAATAAAACAAGATTGGGCCAAGAAACTCATGCACAACCCGAGGTAATTTTTTTTATTGATCCAACAAAGCTCTAATCTGAATTGGAAGAAGAATGGTTCAGTTACTCACTCCTTTGATTAATGAAATTCAAATTTTAATTCAATTGAATGCATGTATAAGTAACCAAAATTCAAAATTAAATTGGGTTTAATATTACATTAAAAGCTTTGTCTCTTTTCTCTCCACTCTCTCCTTTCATTCGATCACTTCAACCAGAAGAAGAAAAGAAAAGCACGTCATCAAAGAAAGTAACAGTAAAACCTAATGGAAGAAAAGGCTAGGAGGAAGAAAGCCTATGAAGAAGGAAGATCCGAAGCAAGGTATGGCAAGATCATTGCCATTGAAGGCAAGATTTTAAAGAAGAGCTTCAAGATCCTCCACACCAAGAATAGAAGCAATCCACCTCTGTCAGAGAAGAAGATCTCAGTTGCAAAAGCTCATTTCCATTTTTGTTCATCAAAGAAAGAAGATAGCTTCTAGAGCTACGCGTAGGAAGAAGAAAAAATAAAAAGCATGGAGCTGTCCAAAGTCAGAAGATCGTCAAGGGTCCGAATCCGTTCTTGGGGCCAAAGTCAAGATTAAGGGTTTAAATTGAAGGAGCTTGATGAAAAGAGTTGAGAGAGGCACATGCATGTTGATTTTGGTTTTTCCTCTCTCTTCTCTTTGACCGAACCGAAGCTGTTTTTGGGTTAGAGAAGAAGTTGCTTGGTTGAATCGGTTTCAATCTTGGAAGCTTCCTGATGAACAGACTTTTGAGTGGTCTAGAATTTTGCAATAAATTATCGTTGAAAGTATAGTTCCTAAACCAACAATAATCCTTTCATACAAAAATTTAGTTGTCACAAGTAAAAAACCCCTTGAAAATAATAATCGAAGTGTTCAAATCTCGAGTTATCTCTCAAGGAATTGCAGGGAAGTGTTCTTGTTATTGGTTATAAGTTGTATATTTTGGGGTTTGAATAAGAGAACAGGAAAAGTAGATTGCGAAGGAAATCAAATGACAAAAAGAGGTCTTGGCAAGGTTTGGTGGTTAAAGATCTCTATCCTTGTCACTAACCACAACATGATAATTACAAGGATCAATCCCATTAAATCATCCTCTAACTTAATAAAGGAAAGTCAAATGAGCTATATCAATCCAAGTCCATAAGTCTTAGCTTTCCACTAATTAAATTAGTGAGAACTAGAGTTAATGGCTCCATTCATCAATTACTTGAACATTAGTAACTCAAGAGTTCCTAAATTACCATCCCAAGCCAAGAACATAAAATCCTACTCTAACATCCTTCCAAGCATTTTATCAAACACTTGGAAGGCATAAAATAAAAGCATAGAAAAGTAATAGGAGAACAATAAATCTAAACAACCAATTGCAAATATAAATGAGGACAATTAAAGGCAGAAGCAATAAACATAAAATAACTCAAATTGTATTAATAAGAAATTGAATCTAACATGAAGAGTTCATAAACTAAATTAGCAAAATAAGGAAATCACAATGATGAATAGATAACTAAACTGCTAGAACAATAATAGTAGAAGAAACCTAAATTAAAGTAAATTAGAAATCTGAAATTAAGAAGAAATAAGACTAAGAACCCTAAAACCTAGAGAGAGGAGAGAGCCTCTCTCTCTAGAAAAATTACATCTAAAACCTAAATTGTGTGTAAAGTGAATAATGATTGCATGAATCCCATTCTACTCCACTTTGTAGCCTCTAATCAGTGTTCTCGGGCTTGAAACTGTGCCAAAATAGCTCAGAAATCACCCTCAGCGATTTTTGATACGTACAGCACATGGCTCTTTCACGCGTACACGTCGTCCACGCGTACGCGTTGCTGAACTTTCACAAATGCACGCGTACGCGTGATGCACGCGTGCGCATCGCCTAACTGTAAGGCAACGATGGCGAATTATATTTCATTTTGAAGCCCCGGATGTTAGCTTTCTAACGCAACCAAAACCGCTTCATTCGGACCTCTGTAGCTCAAGTTATGATCGATTTAGTACGAAGAGGTCAGGCTTGACAGCTCAACAATCCCTTCAATCTCTTGTATTCCTTCCACTTTTGCATGCTTCCTTTCCATCCTCTGAGTCATTCCTACCCTATAAAACCTGAAAACACTTAACACACATATCACGGCATCGAATGGTAATAAGAGAGGATCAAGATTAGCGAAATTAAGGCCAAAGAATGATGTTTTCAATCATAGCACAAAATCAGGAAGAAAAGTGTAAAACATACGGATTCTGTAAATAAATGTGAGAATAGTGGATAAAATCCACTCAATTAAGCACAAGATGTACCATGAATTAGTGGTGCATCAAATCTCCCGACACTTAAACATTAGCATGTCCTCATGCTAAGCTCAAGAGAAGCTATAAGAGTGAAGATGAATGGTAGAAAGTATGAGATGCAACCTATCTATATGAATGCAACTACATGCAAAATGTTTCTACCCACTTGGTTAAAAGTAAACAAATCCTTCAAGAAGAAATATGAACTGGATCTCTCTAATTCAAATCATAAAATAAGGTACAAGTAAACTTACAAAAGAAAATAGCTCATGAAAGCCTGGAACAAGGAATCGAGTATCGAACCCTCACTGGAAGTATATATACTCTCATTACTCAAGTGTTTAAGGTTTAATTCTCTCAATTCTCTACTAACCTTGCTTTCTAAGACTTGCTCTTCTTCTACCAATCAACAGAAATTTATTGCACAAATACACAAATCAAGAGGTCTTTTAAGAGTTGTAATGGGGTCAAGGTCAATGTAGGATTGTATTTGGTCAAGTGGACTAAAATCTGAATTTTTAATTAACCTAAACTTCTCACCTAACTTAGGACAATCCATGTAATCATAATATGAAGCCCAACTACCCATTAACTATGTTTTGCCACATATTCATGCATCCCAGTTTTAGTACAACTCATATGCATTGCTTTCACCATTTACTTTGTGGCATTTTGTCCTCTTTTTATTATTTGCTCTTTTTCTTTTTTTCTTTTTATTATTATTTTCTTTTTTCTTTCTCAATTCATATGATTAAATTATTGAATGCAATAATATGTGCTCAACTATTATTTTGCACATTTTTACGGGAATATACAACACCCAATTCTCAGACCAAATATTGGCAAACCCAACTTTCCCACACTTAAATCATGAACACTCTCATTGGTCTAAGCTAACCAAGGATTCAAATTAAGGACATTATTATTTTCCGCTCAGAGTTAATGATGTGCTAAAGTAAAGAACAAATGGGATAAGTTGGCTCAACATTGGTTTACAAAGGATAGTGAAAAGGTTAAGGCCATATGGGTAGGTAAGCTCAGTGAAACAAGGCCTCAATCATATGAGTGCATGCATACATCAAACAATAGAAGTATAGAATTAAGTAAGACAAAGATCACAATTTTAGAGAAAACAACACACACCAAAAATAAAATGTTGGTTGATAAAATACAACCAATAAAATATGCTCAAAATCTCATAAGGCTGTGTGTTTGAACTCTAAAACCATGTTCCAAAATAAATTTTCTCAAGTAAGTTTAACAAAAGTTTTAATTAAAATTAGTGAAATACTCTAAAAAGTTTCTTGAAAAAGAAGATATCACTTCAACCAAGTAGTACATAAATGCAAGCAACTAACTAACTATGCAATCTATTATGTAATGCAACAACTCAGTAACAAAGAAAACTAAACATTGGTGTTGAAAAGAGAGTAGCTAACCCACGGAAGTCGGTATCGACCTCCCCACACTTAAAGATTGCACCGTCCTCGGTGCATGCTAAGATGTGCAAGTGGATGGATTGCTACAACTGATGCTTTTCACCAAAGGTTGTGCAGATGGACTTGTCGGTTGCCCCATTGAGAAGCTTTCCCTTTTCCTTCTCAGTGGCCATCCTGAAAGAAGAGAAAAAGGAAGAAAAGTAACCCAGAAACAAAGATAAGGAAAACAAATAAAATATGGGTGGGTTGATGCAAAATAATGAGGATCTCAACTACATGGTAGCTACAATATGCAAGTGAGAAAACAGTAGAAGCAAATGGCATATGAATAGTGCAAAAACTGCAATAATAGGGGAGAGAGTATGGGTAATGAAAGACAATATAAGTGCATATCAATGCAAATGGAATACAAGTATCATAAAAATTAGCATTGACTTATAATTAATAACACCCAACAGTTTAAAATAAGTCACGAAGCACCAAAATAATTCAAGAAAAGATGCAACAGTTGAATAAGAACATGTAACACCAATGGTAAAATAGGAAATTAGAGAAGGGGATAAAAATATGAATAAAATTAAAATGCACTGAAGGAAAGTAGGCAAATGCAGTATGTAAAAGAGAATGAGAGAGAATAAGGATGAGAAGGGAGGAGAAGAAAGAATTAGGATTGAGAGAGAATTAGGATTTGGGAGGAGGGAATAAGGGAAACTGGGCGGCGCGCTGGTTTAGTGATGCGGCGCATGCAACGCGCAAGCGTACCCCACGCGGATGCGTGGGTCGCGCAAAAGTGAAGGCGACGCGTAAGCGTCTGGCACGCATACGCATGCCCATGAGCGTGCCAGTCACGCGAAGCCTGCCGCGCACACGCACAACTCTCTGTTCGCATAGCATAGGAATCAAAATTTGCATACGACGCGTGTGCATCAGGCATGCGCACACGTGGGTGGTCTGAGAACGAGATGGACGCGTACGCGTGAGTGGATTTGTACCTCTCACACGATGCCAGCACCAAGCTATCACAACTTTCTGTTCAAAACATATTTATGCCGATTCCCTGACGCACGCATGCGCGTGCTAGGCACGTACGCGTGGGTTACCAAAATCACAAGTGACGCGCACGCGTGAGATACGCGTACGCGTGGACTTGCTACTGCGCAAGGCATGGTTCCTATGCCACTCCCGCGTAACACTCTATTCAATACCTAAAATTTTCGCATTCACAGCTGACGCGTATGCGTCCTAGACGTTTGCGCGTCGAATGCTTTTTTTTATACAGAATGCAGGTGATGATGCAGAATGTATGAATGGACACGGATAAAAATAAACCAAAATAAAACTAAGAATGAAAAAGGAACGATCATACCATGGTAGATTGTCTCCCACCTAGCACTTTTAGTTATTGTCCTTAAGTTGGACATTTGGTGAGCTCCTTGTCATGTTGGCTTATGCTTGAACTCTTCCAGGTATCCCCACCAATGCTTGTAATTCCAATAGCCTCCGGGATCCCAAACTAGGCATGTCATGCTTCCAAGCAAATTTGAACAAGTGACAAGACGCCAAGATTGATGAAGGTTAAGGTGTATTCCGGGGTCCCAAACCTTATTGGTCATCACCCTTTCTTCTTGATCTTCATGCTTCCATTCAGGTGACAAGGTTGAAGAATTCTCATTTATGCACCAAGACATCTTCCTAGACCCATTCAATCGAGCTCTACACCAATCTTTGCATTTCAAATTGGAGCATGTAACCATATTGAACCTTGCCTGACAACTCCAACCACTAACCATCTTTCTCTTACTCTTGAAGCCACAAAGAGCTCTAAGTTGACCATCCGTCTCAAGTAAACCATATTCAAGTGGGAAAGTAAAGGTCAAGGATAAGAATTTTACCCACTTGAATGTTGTATTGGATGGTAATGGCTTTGGGAGAGGTGTTTCTAATGATCTTGCAAGCTCTACTCCCTTGTGTTCTTTCTTGACAACTTCCATCTCTTTGCAAGCTTCTTCAATTTCAACCTCTTCCTCTTGGTAGCTTTCTTCCAATTCGATCTCTTCTTCATTACTTACCAAAGGTGTGGGAGGTTGTGCCCCTTCTTCTTTAATCTCCATCTCTTGATTAGCCTCTTCAAAGTCTTCAACTATGATATTCCTTGGAGGTTGTACACCTTCCTCAACATCAAATTCAAACTCCTTAGAAGGAGGCTCTATGACTTGAGGTTCCCATGGAGGTTACACATCTCCTAAGTCTTCAACCACTTCCTCTTCTTTGATAATTTCGGCTTTCTCGACTTGCTCTAATACAAAATCAACCTCCTCCTTAATGTCACTTAGTGTAGAGTTGTCTTCAATGATGGCGCTTCCCTCTTGTTCAACCTTCACTAATTCGTCAACTACTTCATCTTCAAGGGTCTCTCCTACCTCCACCTTTTGGGCCTCCTCTTGCCTTTTTTGAAGTATGAATTCGTGAAACTGATTCATTACGTCCTTAAGACGATTCCTTCTCTCTTGTTCCATCTCAATAGCATAATTGGGATCATGTTGCTCTGGGATTGATGGATATGGGTATTCTTGCACGGAGGGTGGTGGTACACTAAAGTTTGAGGGTTGAATATTGGAGGTAGAGGGTTGGTCCATGCGGGATATAAGATTTTGGAGTTTAGAGGTGAGACCAATGAGAGTAGAGGTAAGTGTGGTTTGAAACTCTCTTTACCCTTGGTGAATAACACTAAGAGTGTTGTTATCCAATGGAGGTTGGGGTGGATAAAAGGGTTCATTATTTTGGAGAAAGGATTCATAATAGGAATGTGGTTCATCTTGATAGGAATATGGAGGTGGAGTATATTGAGGTGGTGGTTCTTGGGAGAAATTGTGTTGGAATGGGTGTGATTCTATGTATGGTTCATAAGGCTCATAGGATGGTTAGTATGGTGGAAATGGGTTATGGTCATATGGAGGCGAATGGTGGAAAGGGGCTTGTGAGTAAGGTGGTTCAAAGCTATGTTGAGGAGGTGGTCCATAGGTATATGGTGGTGGTTGGTGACACGTACAAGAAGGACTACCACATCCATTTGATTGGTATGCATTAGGATTGGAATTATACCTGTATGAGACCGGAGGAGGTTGTTAGCAAGAAGATTGTCTATAAGCTTGTGGCTCCTCCCAACCTTGATTGTTCCATCCCTGATGCATATCCTCATTGTAGCTTCCATTTCCTACAACATAGTTTGAACCAAACTCATAGCCAAAGGGGTGAGAATTCATAGTAGCTAATAAAAACAAAAACTAATGAAAATAAGCAAGTAAGTCCTAAAACTAACAAAAACCAACAAACAAGAAAAAGGCAAATATTTACAATAACCAATAATAAGGCACACGTTTGCAATTCTCCGGCAACGGCGCCATTTTGATGAATGGACTTTTGTGTGGTCTAGAATTTTACATAAAATCCTCGTTGAAAGTATAGTTCCTAAACCAACAATAATCCTTTTATACAAAAATTTGGTTGTCACAAGTAACAAACCCCTTAAAAATAATAACCGAAGTATTCAAACCTCGGGTCGTCTCTCAAGAAATTACAGGGAAGCGTTCTTGTTATTGGTTATGAGTTGTATATTTTGGGGTTTGAATAAGAGAACAGGAAAAGTAGATTGCAAAGGAAATCAAATGACAAAAAGAGGTCTTGGCAATGTTTGTTGGTCAAGGATCTTTATCCTTGTCACTAACCACACCATGATAATTGCAAGGATCGATCCCATTAAATCATCCTCTAACTTAGTAAAAGAAAGTCAAATGAGCTATATCAATTAAAGTCCATAAGTCCTAGCTTTCCACTAATTAAATTAGTGAGAACTAGAGTTAATGGCTCCAATCATCAATTACTTGAACATTAGTAACTCAAGAGTTCCTAAGTTACCATTCCAAGCCAAGAACATAAAATCATACTCTAACATCCTTCCAAGCATTTTATCAAACACTTGGAAGGCATAAAATAAAAACATAGAAAAGTAATAGGAGAACAATAAATCTAAACAACCAATTGAAAATATAAATGAGGTCAATTAAATGCAGAAGCAATAAACATAAAATACCTCAAATTGTATTAATAAGAAATTGAATCTAACATGAAGAGTTCATAAACAAAATTAGCAAAATAAGAAAATCACAATGATGAATAGATAACTAAAGTGCTAGAACAATAATAGTAAAAGAAACCTAAATTAAAGTAAATTAAAAATCTGAAATTAAGAAGAAATAAGACTAAGAACCCTAAAACCTAGAGAGAGGAGAGAGCCTCTCTCTCTAGAAAAACTACATCTAAAACCTAAATTGTGTGTAAAGTGAATAATGATTGCATGAATCTCATTCTGCTCCACTCTGCAGCCTCTAATCAGTATTCTCGGGCTTGAAATTGTGCCAAAAATAGCTCATAAATCGCCCCCAGCGATTTCTGATACGTACAGCACATGGCTCCTTCATGCGTACGCGTTGCCCACACGTACGCGTCGCTGAACTTTCACAAATGCACGCGTACGCGTGCAACCATGGCAAATTATATATCATTTCGAAGCCCTGGATGTTAGCTTTCTAACGCAACTAAAATCACTTCATTCGAACTTCTGTAGCTCAAATTATGATTGATTTAGTACAAAGAGGTCAGGCTTAACAGCTCAGCAATCCCTTCAATCTCTTGTATTCCTTTCACTTTTGCATGCTTCCTTTCCATCCTCTAAGCTATTCCTGCCCTATAAAACATGAAAACACTTAACACACATATCACGGCATCGAATGGTAATAAGAGAGGATTAAGATTAGCGAAATTAAGGCCAAAGAAGCATGTTTTCAATCATAGCACAAAATCAGGAAGGAAAGTGTAAAATATGTGAATTCTGTGAATAAATGTGAGAATAGTGGATAAAATCCACTCAATTAAGCACAAGATGTAGCACAAATTAGAGGTGCATCACTTCCCCTTCTATATTAAGGGTTAATGACCAAGGGTTGATGAATTGGGATCAACTTTTGATGTCAGATTTGTTTTGTTGGGTTTGTAACTGATGTTGATATCAGCTTTGGTTAGGTTTGTAGCCGATCTTTGGTATCGGTTTTGCTTCGTGGCAAAATTTAGATGTTCAGATGATTTGTTTTGATAATTTCTTGTTGATTTCCAACTTTGTTTGGTAGTTTGTATAGATGAAATAATTCAAAAAGGTGGTAGATTTTATTGATAACACCTTATGTTGTGGAAGGCGTGGGGTGATCGGCCTCGTTAAAACCTGTCCGAGTAAAACTCATTGTGGGATAAAACCTCGTGATCAGGAAAAGAATACCCTTCATCCCCGTCTTTTAAGGAAGCTATGTTCCAAGTATTGGGTAGCTCGGTGCCGACTAGTGTCTGTAAAGAATAAGCCCCTTTACCATGAACTTTTGACACCCGGAAAGGGCCTTCCCAAGTTGTTGCTAATTTTTCATGTCCCAGATGTTTCTGTGTTTCTTCGATTTTTCAGAGCACCAAGTCTCCTTGTTGCAATGTTCTCGGTCGAACCTTTTTGTTATACTTTCTTTGTATTGTGAGCTACATAGATTGTTATCTTAGTCTTACCAAATCACGTTCTTTGTCCAGTGTGTCGAGCTCAGTTAATTATTCCGCTGTGTTAGTCTTGTCATTCAATAGCTCGGTCCACAATGATCCTTGGGAGATCTTTATGGGCATCATGGAATCTACATCGTACAGTAGCCGAAACGGTGTTTTTTTTGTTGATAACTATGGTGTTGTATTATAACTCCATAAGATTTGGGGAATAAGCTTGGCCCATCATCTTTTTTCCTCTGTTAATTTTTTTCTTAAAGCTTGCAAAATAACTTTATTAGCTACCTCTGCGAGCCTATTGCTTTGTGGGTACTCTACAGAGAAAAAATGGTGTCTGATGTGAAGGTTGGTAAAAAAAGATGCAATTCTCTTATTAGTAAATTGCCAACCATTGTTGGAAATGATATCTCTAAGCAAACCGTATCTACATATTATGAATTTCCAAATGAAAGAACATACCTTGTCCGAAGTTAATTTGGTAAGTGGCTGTGCTTCAATCCACTTTGTAAAGTAATCGATAGCTACTAGTAAGAATTTTACCTATCCTACCAACGTTGGGAATGGTCCGAGTATGTCAAGTCCCCATTTGTGGAAAGGCCATCCAATTTCTGAAGCATGTAATAGCTCAGCTTGGCTATGGATGATTGGTGCACACTTTGGCAACTGTCACAGCGGTGGACGTTTTTCAAGAAATCTCTTCTTAGTGTCGGCTAGTAGTATCCTACTCTTAAGAGTTTTGAGGCTAGGCTTCGTCCTCCAACATGTGTACCACAAATGCCTTCATGTACTTCGGAGATTGTCAACCCTGCTTCCATAGGCCTGAGGAATTTGAGTAATGGTTGAGAGAGTCCTCTTTTATACAAGTCATCTCCCATGATGGTGTAATATCTTGCTTTCCTTTTAAATAACCTCGGAGTCTCCTCGGATGATATGTTTTCTGTTTTCAAATAATTTATATATGGGCTTCTCCAATCAGCCTGTTGTGACAAACTCAAAACATTTTTGTTAAATATAGTCGGCTCATCAAGAGTTAGTTGTGATAAAGTATTCAAAAAATCTTGTATCTTAGAAGTAGCTAGTTTGGATAAGATATCTGCTCTATAGTTTTGTTCTTATGTATATGTGATATGTCAAAATGCCTGAAATGCTAGACAAGATCTTTTACCGCATTTAAGTATTGTTTTAGGAGGGAGTCTCGTACCTGGAAGTTACTAGTTACCTATTGAACGACGAGTAGGAAATCACAACAAACTTTGAGGTTTTGAATGTTTTACTTCCCTTGCCAGCCGAAGTCCAACGAGTAAGGCTTCATATTCGGATTGATTGTTGCTCGCCTAAAACAAAAATCTTATAGATTGCTCAGTGTGAACACCGATGTTGTCTTTAAGGAGGATTCCTGCTCCGCAGCCCCCTTCATTGGAAGCTCCATCGACATATAGTTTCCACACTAGGAGGATTTCTTGTGTAGTAGTAAACTCAGCAATAAAGTCAGCCAATATTTGAGCCTTCAGTGATCCTCTCGATTGGTAGGAGATGTCGAACTCTAATAATTTGACCGACCAATTGATGAGTTGTCCTGCAATGTCTGGTCTTGCGAGTATCTGTTGGAGTGGCTGGCTCGTTTGAACTATGATTTGGTGGTTCTAAAAGTAGTGTCACCGCCATCTAGTTATGATCATTAAGGTAAATGCTAGTTTCACAATGGTTGCGTATCTAGTCTCTGTTTTTGTAGCACCTTGCTAACGAAATAAACTGGAATGTTATTTTTTACCTATTTCTGTGACAAGTACAAAGATAACTACATGAGCTGAAACTGAAAGATATAAGTAAAGAGATTTACCATGTTGTAACTTCCGAAGAATAGGTGGCGAACTGAGAAGATTCTTAAAGTCATTGAATGCATGCTCACACTCGTCGGTCCAGGTGAACTTTTTGACTTTTTTAAGACTGCTAAAGAAATGATAAGATCGTGCAGTGACTGCAGGCAAAAACTTTGACAATGCTGCGAGACAATCAGTGAGTTATTAAACTTTTTTAATTGTTTCAGGTGATTGCATTTGTGTGTCAGATTGGCATTTGTCGGGGTTTGCTTCAATTTCTCAATGTGTCAATAGGACACCAAGGAATTTGCCCTCGTGTACCCTAAACGCGCATTTCTCCGGATTTAACCTCATGTTATATTTTCAAAGTTGTTGGAATACTTCATAGAGGTTGGCTTGGTGGGCTTCCACCGAATCCAACTTCACGACCATATCATCGATGTAGAATTCCATGTTTCGACCAATTTTCTCTTTGAACACCTTATCCACCAGCCTTTAATATGTTGCCCTTGCATTTTTTTGAGTCCAAAAGGCATTACCTTGTAACAAAAATTACTGTTATTTGTTATGAACGCAGTCTTATCTTGATCCTCCGGATGCATTAGTATCTGATTATATCCAGAATAGGCGTCCATAAAACTTAACATTTTGAAACCCGATGTGTTATCTACTAATTTATCGATGCTCGGCAACGGATATGAATCCTTGGGACATGCTTTATTTAACTTTGTAAAATCCATGCACATACGTCATTTTCCCGAGCTCTTTATTACCATGACCACGTTTGCCAAACATGATGAGAATCTAAGCTCTTGGATGAATCCTACATCAAGCAATTTTTGGGTTTCTACTATGGCTAAGTTTCTTCTCTCTGTTCCTAGGTTCCGTTTTTTCTGACATACTGGTCTGACACCAGGATTGATAATAAGTTTATGGCATATGATATTTGGATCGATCTAAGGCATATCTGCTGGCGTCCATGCGAAAAGGTCAGCATTGGACTTGAGCAATTTGGTGATGTTTCGCTCATTTCCTGTGAAAAAAAGCAGATCCGTTGTTAGTGTATTGGTGTTCGAGTTTGGTAATTTGTACCTTATTTAGTTTGTCCATTGGGGTAGGTCAGCTGGAGATGTTGTCTTAGGGATTTAGTTTGGCCAGGGTTGGGATATCCTCTGTGTTGTAGACAGAGTTGACTTGTTGAATAGGTTTTTTTGGCGGTGGTCTCAATTTCAGGCCTGCATTATAGCATTGTCGTGCATTCTTAAGGTCGGCATGCACTGTTGCTATGATGTTACCCTGCACATAGAACTTTACACACAGGTGAACTGTAGAAATAATAGCTCCAAAGGAGTTAAGGGATGGGCGTCCCAAAATAACATTATAAGGACTAACACATTCAACTACTAAAAATTGAATATCTAAGACTTTTGAGCGTGGGGGCTCCCCTAGTGTCATTCTTATCCATACATAACCTGTTATAAGCACCCTTTTTCAGAGAAGCTTACCAACTCTCTGGTTGAGGGCTGCAGAGCTTTTTTACTGAATTACATTTTTTGATAAGTTGAGTAGAATAATAAGTCAACGCTACTCCCTGGGTCAAGTAAGACTTTCTTAACCGTCAGGTCTCCCATGTTTACTGAGATCACGACAGAATCGTCCAAGTTCGGGTACTGTGACTTGAAGTTGGATGCATAAAAAGAAATGTGTTCTGCAGGGAGCGAGGCTTGTTGTGCTTTGGAGGATCCTTCCATGGTCAGCATGGCTCGGTAACTTTGTTTCCTGGCCGTGCTAGTGAATCCTCCTCCTGCGAAGCCTCCCGAGATATAGTTAATAACTCTCTTTAATGTGGAAATTTCTGGTGGAACATGCCAAGTTTCTTTGTCCTTAGGAGTTGAATTATAGTTCGGCTAGTCTGTGGTCAGGCTTGTCATTTCTTTTTGGCCTCTACTGCTCATGTATTTATCCAGCAAACTCTGTCTTGCCAATCTTTCCAATAGGTCCTTGGCTTTTACACATTCATTGGTGGTGTGACCAAACTTTTGATGGAATGCGTAGTGTTTACTTTTGTCCACATACTTATGATCTTGATAGGTTCCTACTTTGTTAGGTGGCTTTATGACTTAATGTGGAGAATTTCTTTTATTTTGTCTTCTCTTTTCATGTTGAATTTTATGTATGAGTTAAACTTTGGCGTCAATTTGAAAGGTTTCCTTTGTTCACACGTTTGACTCTATCTTTCCTGTCTATCCTCTTCTCTCCAGGGTGTTTGTAGTGTTTGTTTCTCGGCTTTCCTGGCTTCTCTCAACTCTTCAACCTTTCTTTGCTCCGATGCTTTATCCCTAAATTCGGCCAATGTTTTATGTTTAGTGATGGAAATAGTCTCCTGGAATCTCCTTGGGCGTAGTCCACTTTTCAGCGCATGAAGGTGTACATCGGGGCTGAGGTCGGAAATTTTCATCGCGACTTTTTCAAATCTTATCATGTAATCTTTCAGGCTTTTATGTTATCCTTACTTGATGGTGCTGAGGAGTTACAGTCATGGACATAGATCTTCGAGGTTGCAAAATGGTTAACAAATTGGTTGGCAAACTCGTCAAAGCTGGAAACTAAATCTGCAGGGAGACTAAAAAACCATAATAAGGCAGCTCTGTCCAAAAAGGTCAGGAATGAACGGCATAAAATTGGGTCAGAGGCACCATTTGAAAATATCATAGGCTCAAATTTAGTGATGTGGATGTTGGGGTCACAAAGCCCTCGTAGGGTTTTAATGTGGTTGGAAGTGTAAAATTCTTCAGCATTTGAAAATTCATTATCTAGGTAGAGAAGGGATTTGTTCTTTTCTTAGTAGACTTCAGAGGAGTGGCTTTCATTGCCGTGTTTGTTTCAAAGTGATGCTCGTCTTCAGGATTTTTCTTGCTTGCAGTCTTTTTATCGCCCTCCTCCCTGTCTGTTCTACACGCCAAGAGCTCGGACATCTTTTTCACTTTTTCTTGGGAGGGCAGCGTTCATGGCCACTAATTCAGCATGAGTGGAAGGAGGTGGTGGCAATGAGTCATTAGCCATATTCGGAATCCTGCAAAAAGGAGATGATGTAAACAAAGAAAAAGGGGGATTGCGGGGTAATATTAGAAATGGGCCCACGGTAGGTGCCAAACGTTCTATCAAGGATACTCTTCCAAGCTATATCTCGCTGCTGCTATATCATGAATGCTTTAAGCTTCTCGATCAGTAGGGATGAGAGGTCCTCTGAATTCGGACTAGGCGTAAAACCTGCAAAAAGGACTCCAATGCTCAAGTTAATAGTATATCTCTTAAAGTAGAAACAAAACTAAAAGTATTAGGATTGTGATTTATTTCTTGAATCTGCTTTTTTGTTAGGCTAATGCCACTACTTATGGCCACTTTAGGTAACTGACTATTGATCCCTCTCTCCGAGCTCTGGAGAGTGTCCTAGATATTAGGAGGCAGTTGTTGTAGTGGACCGTTATTAATTTTGAAAATGTTGACTAATGAACCAAGGTATAAAATAACCTATCCAAAATATGAGGGTTATAGAACAATACTAAATTAACCAATTCAACCCGATTAACTAAGAATCAATCACTTAATTGGTCCATCTTAATAAAAGAATCAGTTGAAGTAAATTGGTAAAGTGATTTTTTTTTTGAAAAAATAGTTAAAAAATTAATCTCTTATTAAAAAATATTCTTTTAGGAAATATAAAAATATTCTTATTATACAGGATTCAACATCTTAGACTTTTGAACATATAATTTTACTGGTTGAATGACTCGTTTTATTTTTTTTTATAAAAATATGGATATTCCTATGATAACATCTTTATATATAGTTAAAGATAATATTGTGAACCATTCGATGATATAATGACATTTTTTTAATATATTTGACTGAATATATTTAACCAAATCATCTAACGATTTATAATGTCATTTTATGGGAGATGTGATAAGAGTATTTACAAAAAGAAAAATACTCACATAGATATATTTGAGAAAAAAAGTCAGGAAGTTCTAAGTTTGTTTCCTTGATTTACAAATATAAAAGCACTATGATCTCCCATTGAAGGGCCAAAGGCATTACACCAATAAGGAAGTCTAGTCATATATCTACTTCCTTTGAGAAACACATGCATGCATAAATAATTCTCTTGAACACTTTCACAAAATGTCTGTGTCTGAAGGGTCTTCTCCTTATTTATCACTGGAAACTGCCTCTAACTATTCCTCCCACAAGAGTACTCCAACTACTCCAAGCATTCAATTGGTACCAAAATCAGTCTCTGAGAGGCTTCTTGGGAAGTTCTTGGACTCGTCGCAGTTCGATTTCGATTACCAGCAGAGTGGATTGTGGTCTCCTCCCGTAAGGAGAAGGGCGTTCTTGGTCTCCCCTGCTGGTAACATTATTTGCTCTGACGAGGAATTGCTCAGAAAGCTCAACAACCCAAACAAGAACAAGACAACACATATAACTAATTTGCTCCAATGTATGTATATAAATTACTTTCATTCTATTAACTCTCTTGTTTTCTTCCATCCCCTCTTTATGGATTGTTTGTTACTTTTTGACAGGCCTTTTGGTGCTCTTGAAGCTGAAGGGCAAATGCCAACCATAATTCGTCTAAGGAATATAAGAGATTTACTTTTCAATCACATGTGCATGTGAGGATTGCTTTTTCCAACTTTTGGGGTCCAATGCTAATATGATATCATATCATTGATCCATCTTAATGGGTGCCATAAAGATAGAGTGTGATGATGAGCTTAATTACAGTAATATATTCTTGGGGGTTTATTTTATGATTTTTAATGTTTTACTTTCATGATTTTTCTTAATAAACATCCATGCATCCAACTTAGTTCTTACTACTTTCATGCTCTGCCATACAACATCGATGATATATGATAACGTAAATAAAAATAAATTACGTATTAAAATTAATTTTTAATTAATATATTTTTCTTAGAATGACAATAATTTCTTAAATTTCAGTTGTAATTGTCCAATAGTACCTAGGATTTTGTTGTTTTAATTTAAGAAAAAAAAAGTTTGGACACACCAAATTAAAGTTAACAGCTTTTTTGGCATTATTATAAATGTCTACACAGCAAAATGCATTCCATAAAAGAATATTATAATAATATATAATCTAGATATTGAGAGTGCAAAAGAACATGAAGAAAAAGAAAAGTGCATGAATCAAATTATGTTGTGCACATATATAATATAAGAAATGACAGTTTTGGTTTAAGAACAATAATAGATTGATCGGATAATTTTAAAAAAATGTTTGTCCATATGATTCTTTCAATTACATAGGTTTTTTTTTTCTTGTAAAATCTTGTTATTAATAATCTTTTTCACGGTTATCATTGTTTACAAATATTGGAGGTTAAATTATTTTCCGAGATTTTTTTAAGAGATCCTATTATTGTTATGCATATAGATGAGAGGAGATAGAGAGAATAATTAATGAAATTGACAATATCTTCACTAAAAGAGGTATTGGTCTGTACTTTCCTATTTCGCCAAAGAGTGAGACTCATTATCGCTGTTGGTCAGGCTATATAAATTTGTCTACAAGAGTTCTTCATAAATTCAAATAGAACGTGTCTTTTAATTCATACAAGTGCAGAGACAATCACGGAAAAAAATACTAGTATAAAGAGACCAACTTTTTGATACTATTATAAGAAATTGGTCCAAATCATGTTCGGATTTATAAGAGCTTGTTTTTACCGTAAAAAATGATAATAAAAAATGATAGTGAGAGATGAGATGAGATGCAAATTTAAGGTAAAAAGGAGCTCCAAGTACTGTATTTTCCAAATGAAAATAGGAGTGATTTGTCAATAAACTTCACACGATAGTGGACAATTACACAGTGAACAATTACTAGTTGAGAATAATGGTTGTAAGAAAATCTAAAGTAAAAAAATATATTTATAAATTAATAGTCATTAATTTATTATTAATTTTAACATATATCATATATTAATAATTGATTTTAGTGTACACCTAATATTATCTATAAAAAATATTTAAGAAAATAAAATTGTGCATCAAATATTGCAGATTAATTTAGTCTAATTACGAGGAAGTCTAGTTTGAAATTGTGCAGAATTTGTTTGAGTTTCTAATATTTCATTAGGATAAATATCAATACCACTTGTGAAGATTATATATTATTTAGTTAAGTAATGTTAGAAAATTAACCCTTTTTTTATAATTAACATTAACTCATTTCTTTAAAATCATAAATGGTAACCTTAAAAAATTCTGAATTATAAACTTAAACATTAAATTTGGTTAATGATAACTAACTAAAAGTTTATTTTCAATATTTTCTCTATTTAATTATATAAAACAAACACACACGCGTACATATATAAAAAATGAACATAGATTTATGATGAAGATTGGTGCGGTTTGGTCATGCATAAAATTATGAAAAATGCTACTTTGTAAAATGATGGATGGAGGGGTGTAGAAATGTTAAAAATGAAAATGCATGAGTGTACCGAGTAACAGCGACGTATCAAACGGAATGTTGAACATGCTTTAATTTGCGACCAACAGCATTGTGCAGAAGGAATATTCTGTTCACAGACTTGCTTTAAACATTAGCTATTACAGTAGCAGACAATAGTTTAAACTAAACACCAGAGTATCGGATCTGACTCTGCAAAATAAATCCTTCACTGTACCTTCAATTTTGATACTTTTATTTTGTCTCAATTCAAACTAAACACTTAAAATTTGATTTTATTCCCTGTTTTTATTCCAATTTTAAGTTATGTTTCGCACACAATTACACTCTTAAATAGTACTCCTTATATTTCATGAAGATGTAAATTTGATCCCAATTTTTTAAGGGATTATTTTAATATAATGGATATTATGTAATCCCTTTTATATATTTATGGATTTTGACGAGTATATATTCAAATTAGTTTTTAAATTTTAAATCAAACATTTTGATATTCAATAAATTTTTATTATTTTAAAGGTTTATGAGAATTACACTTTTCAGACAAATTGATTGCTAAAAATTACATTGGTTAAGGACGAAGAGTTAATAGAAACTGAGAAAAATTACATTGGTTGAGGATGAAGAGTTGATAGGAATTGTGAAAAATTACATTGGTTGAGGATGAAGAGTTGATAGGAATTGTGAAGGATTGTGATTTTGATATAACTATTACTAGCATATTAGATTCGACCATGAAAGTTATTGTGACAGGGAAAGGTCGATATGTGAGATATTGGTCTTCAAAACTTATTTTTCGATCCCGATAAATATAAAATGGTCATTTTTTTATGACCAACTCATATCTATTGCAACAACAGCTAGCCACTATGTATTTGCTTATTTGTTATACTTTTCTCTTCACAAAACAATTGATCATGAGCCCATGGTCCTGTTTTCAAAGCAGATCTCACAAGGTATTCATTTCTGAAGGTAGCAATGTAATGAAAAAAAATGGGGGTGGTATTGTTAAGTGGGTGCTTATGTGAAAGTGTGAAGAGTAAGAAAACTTAAAATGCCCTTTAAAAATTTTTCTACAAACACCTAATGTGAAGAAGAATGAAACTCCATCAAGTATCCCTTATCCCGAATGCATACAAGCACATTTATAAACGATTAGATCTTCTATCACAGTTAGATGTTCTATCACAGCTTTTATAATCGATTGCTGAGATGAGAAAAAATGAATCCAAATCATTTTTTTCTGCTCCTTTATAAGATAAGAGCATCATGTTATAAAACAAAGGCAAAAATCTTATTATAAATCCTATTATTATTTATATTGATAATTCAATATTGTTTGTTTCTCATGTAATGTGACATTTTCGAATGAATATATGACACGTTTAAGAAAGAACAAAAAATTGAATAATCTACCTTATAACTAAATGTAATAATTAAGACAAATCAAAGAAGAAAATATCCGATTCCTACTAAAAAAATACATAGTATCAAAACTACTAGACCGGACCGGTCAAAAACTAGTAATACGGTAGCCTAACTGATTCGATTTGACATTTAGATCATTTATGCATTTAAATCGGTCAATAGCAGTCAAACCCATTGAAAACCCGCGCTTCCACAATATATTAATGCTCCACGTTATCCTTGTCTCTCTGCACATAGCCAAATTGAATGGAGGCACTAAGATTGACCTATTTTCCTTGCTACAAAAATGGATGGACATGGTGGCACTCTTCATCAGAGTCATTTAAGTCTCGCAAATGTCAAATAGTCTGTGTGACCTCTAGCTTCACCACAAGGTCTAGCCATAACGGAAGAAACAATACTGTCCGGCGCATAGCTTCCATTGGAACGTTGCCTCCTCTTGCAAGGGAGAGAACCATTAGAACCATTGTTGTCTCCATTCAGGTTTTCCATTTTCCCTTCTCTAACTTCGTATGTGCGTAACAACACCTCAAATGTTCTTATATCTTTAAAGAAGCAAAATTTATTTAGGAATTACGTCAGTCTAATACAGGTAGCTGCAGTTTGCATGGATAACTTGAATGACATACAAAACGGCACCAAAAGTTAGAAAATATAGAGAATGTACCTGTGAAGCTGTTTTGAAGTGTTTCGCACGATCGCTGTACTTGCTCAACGCATGGGGAGAACGAGCACAATGTACCATCTTGTTTTAACATTTCTGCAGCCGAAGGAATAGCAAGCCATGGTTGGGGTAGATCCAAAAATACGGCATCAGCCAAGCCAGCAAATTCACTTGGAAATCCCTCGCCCTGAATATCCCTTACTCTCACACTGATTAAGCTGCTTAGACCTGTCCTCTCAAAATCATCCCTATGAAGAAGAAAATAAATCAAGTAAACATGAGACAGGAATGGTTCTATATTCCGCACAACCCTTTGGAATATTTCTTCACCAGTATGTAAATGTTCACAAATATGCAATCATGAGGTAAGAAAAGGGCAAAGGCACAAGTGAAAAACACAAAAATATATGAACACACACAGAAGAATATCACCATCATCTTCCTTGTTTGTTACCTGGCCGATCCAGCTCGTTGCTCATGGAAGTCAAACGTATGGACATGTCCCGTAGGAGCAACAGCCCTTGCAAGTGAAGTAGTTAAAGATCCACTTCCAGTGCCAGATTCAAGAACCAAGCAACCAGGAACAACCTCCAAGTACATGATAACAAAGCTAATATCCGCAATATAGAGAATCTGAGTCCTGTGGCTTAAAACTAGAGTCCATAACTCCGGTGTTGGAGCTAACAAATATACAAAACCACCCTTGTTGCTGAATACTTTAGACCCAAATGGCTTTCCTATCCATTCTGAATGCTTAAAGACACCGAATCGATTCTGCAGTACAGTACTTTCAGACACGGTTACGGCCTTCAGGTTGTCATGCCTTTCATAAACTATAACCAAATCACCATTGCTAATCAATCGATTGAAAGATAATTTTGTTGCAGGATCAATTGCCAGCATCTTAAAAGTCCTCAAGAATCTTTCAACAAAATCACAAGGAACAATTATCTGTAATTCATGAAAGGGAAAAAAACCAATAATGCACATTGAATTATTTGGATGTAACTACAATTTAAACTTACTGCATTTAACTCTCTGTCCAAAAATTCATACATGAGTTTTGAACATAAAACACTAATGAAAGTTACCAACTTGAAATTAAATAAAAGTGTGAACTTTTCTCTTAGAAGGAAAACCAAATAAGAAAACAGAGGCAACTAACTGATGATGGAGCAAGCTATAATCTTGACTCGTCAAGGTGAAAACATTATCGACCGAATTGATGGATTCACAAGTTGGGTATCAGAGCTTTGAAAATTGATGAAGGACCAACAGCAGCACTGGTTTAACACAAATATAAATTGATGAGTGATGAGGGGGTTTAACCTGGGGCTATGGTTGGATTGATGGTTTTGGAAAGAGGAGAATGAGATAAAGAGATTATAACAGGATTTTAAAGTAATCTGTAAATAGTACTCCCTAGATCATTAAATGGCTGACAAAGTTATTTCAACTTTGTTAATGATAAAAATACCAAAATATTTTAAAATGCTACAAAAACATAATTATAATAAAATAATATATAAAATTATAAATAAAGACACAGAAATATATTCTAGTAAATCTTAAAAATACACAAATTAATCTAATGACCAACAAAATCTAATAACAAGAACAACTAGGCAACAGCAATTAACATAAGTCAATAACAACATAGCAAAAATTTAATAACACTTAACACAACATCAATTAAGTGATTAACAACTTAACAAATCAACAAAGATGTAATGTCTGTTTGGTCCCTGAAATTCCCAATGCCCGTCAAAACAGCCCTGATTTTTGAAAATGATAAAATTGGTCCCTGAAATTACAAATTGCGAATCTCTTTCGCCCCTAATTCAAATGTCGTTAACACAGTGCTGACTGCTGACATGGAGCACTAAAGTGTTAGCTTGAAATTCCCAATAGTAAGGTGACATGGTTAAGACTTCGGATCAAATAGTCGACTAGTCGTCCCAAATTGGTTAATTGGACTCATTTTAGCCTCTCCACTAGTATAAAATCAATTAACCAAAATGAGTTTAGGGCACCCAATTGATCATATTGAAATCTTAGATATGTCACCTTAATGTCAAGCTAACACTTTGTCAGCACAATATTGAATTAACGGGCGAAGAAAATTCAGATTTGTAAATTCAGGAGCAATTTGGTACTTTTCAAAAAGCCAGGACTGTTTATCTCTAGCGCTAGGAATTTCAGAGAACAAACTGGACGTTGCCTCAATTAACAAATAGCAAAAACAACACAACACAGCAATGAGCAACATGCAGCAAGAACAACTAGGCAATAGCAAAAAATCTGATAACCAACAAAAAAAACACACAACCAGAAACTACAACACAGAAACCAGCAACCATCAACAAAAAGTAAAAACTCAGCAAGAATCAAAGAGGAGAGGACTGCACTACCAGAACTGGAAGACGAGCACGAGGTGAGGGCGACGATGACGGCAGAGCTCGGCGGACTGGAGTGAAATCGCCGCTTCAAGCTCAGGGAAAGGAAGAAAAGCGGAACGGACTGCTGGAAGAGGGGGAGAACCGGATAAGATGGGGCCAGCAGCGGGCTGGGAAGGCTGGAGACGGCGGGGGCTGGAGACGGCGGGACTGGGAAGGGGAAGGGGAGACCCGGAACTTGGAAGGGATTTACTGATTTAGGTATTTCTTAAAAAAAAACGGTCAACTTCGAGGCTGTGTTTATTTTTTAAAATAGAATAAAAAAATATTAAAAAGTGAAAATAAAATATAAAAAATAGAAATATAAAATTTTGTGTTTTTATATTTTTAATAATAATAAATTAAAACAAAATATAAAAATTTAATTTTTTTATTTAAAAAATTTAAAACAAAAAATATAATAATAAAAAATATAATTATAAAAAACTAATAAAAAATAAAAATAAATACTAAATTATATTTTTTATTAATATTTCGAATTTTTTTTGTTAGAATAAATATAAAATATATTAATTTAATATTTTTTTCATATCTTTTCTATTAAACAGAATTTTATGTTTTTATATCCATATTTTATTTTAATAAATAAACGCAACCTAAATTTTTAAGATCGACACTTAACTCCTCGCCTTTTGAAATACAAAATTATGTCATTTTGAAGACCTCCAGATGCAACTGTTTAATAAATATTCTTTCATTTTTCCCCATATATAACGAAAAGACTTTAAACTCCATTCTCTCTTCTTCATTTTACAGAAATAATTCTAACATTTTACAACGTTAACCCCAATCAAAAAAATTCTATTGATAATGACTTCACTGCAGCTCTCCTTGATGATTGCCTCGCCAAAATCTTTAGCTAAATTATAACCCTCTTAGTTTTTGAAAATTTTAAATAATAAATAATTCATAATTCATTATTTTATTTAAAAAAACCTTAAAGAAACAAAGGAAGGAAATAAAATAAGGTGGCTTGCATGCTTTTATATATATATATATAAACCATGGCAACTCATTAGTTTCATTCATTGAATGTCATATAATCACATAATCATCTTCAATTGGCTTCATTTTTTTTCGAGTAAATTTTAGAATAGTTTTTGAAATTCGAGTCATTATCTAATGTGATCTTTAAGATTCCAATTGTACTATTGTAATCTTTCAGATATGGTTTCTGGCTTTATTTTTTTTCGAATAAATCTCCATAATAGTTTTTGAGATTTGGGTCGTTATCTAATATGGTCTTTGAGATCCCAATTGCACCATTGTGATCTTCCAGATACGGCTCCAGGCACCATAATAGTCCTTGGACAGTTTTTCGGTGCTGAGTCATGACCGACGATCTGATGTGTCACGAAATTGCCACGTTGGAGAGCCAAAACGTTGGCGTTTTGGGTTGGCGCCCCAATTTGGTAAAGACGTCGTCATTTGACCCAAAATAAAAATATGAAACGAGCTTGATCAAAAACACACCCTCCCTTTACTTGTCTTCTCCACTTCCATCATCTGTCTTCTTCTTTTCTTCTTCTTCTTCCTCCTCTCTTCATGAATGCCACTACCTTAGGGTTCCATTGGTGAGGTTGAAATTCTTGCACTCAGAAGACATCAAAATCAAGTTTCACTTCATCGTTCGTTTCCTCCTGCGTCAGAAAGAAGAGGTTCTGCCATTTGTAAAGGTAATTTTTTTATTCTTTTTTTGCAATGCATGATGATTTTTGTATATGCTTGTGTTGTGAGTGTGGTTGGAATTATACTTTTTTTTCTGTTACTATGGTTCTAGGGTTTGATTAGGTTGGGGTTTCATGAGATGCTCTGTTTGATTATCGTCATGCTCTGTTTGAAAATAATGCTCTGTTACTTCCTTAGGGTTCCATTGATGAGGTTGAAATTCTTGCACTCAGAAGACATCAAAATCAAGTTTCACTTCGTCGTTCGTTTTCTCCTGTGTCAGAAATAAGAGGTTCTGCCATTTGTAAAGGTAAATTTTTTTATTCTTTTTTTTGCAATGCATGATGATTTTTGTATATGCTTGTGTTGTGAGTGTGGTTGGAATTATGATTTTTTTTCTGTTACTATGGTTCTATGGTTTGATTAGGTTGGAGTTTCATGAGATGCTCTATTTGATTATGGTCATGCTCTGTTTGAAAATAATACTCTGTTTCATGGTCATAAGTGTTCTGTTTGCTCTTATCTGTTGATGTCTGTTATATGAGTGAATACTGCAATGACTTGTAATGTAGATAATACTATAAATACTTCTGCTACAATTGTCCTATCTAATATATAAAAATTCCGTGTCTAGGAGTCAATATTGTTTTTGTCTTGTACTAAATAAAGTGACTATATCCTGCAAATAATTATGTAAATAAAACACTAAAATCTGTTTGTGTACATGTATTATTCTTTTTATTTTTTTTATTGAATAGTTAGTGTAACTAGGACAGAAAAATCTATTTGTGTTTATAGTGATTGTCAGGTAATGGGTTTTGAATTTTTTTTCAGATGGAAGAGATGTTGGATATTATGTTTCATCACAGGGGTGATTTCAAAAAAAGACCAAGAAGGAACAATTGGTATATTATCCGGATAATCAGGCTTGTTTAGGTGACCTAGATATGGATACGTTAGATGTCTTCTATCTGAGGAAGGAATTACAACTAAGGGGACTTTTGTGGGAATGTGCAAGGACAACGACTCATCAAGAGTTCAGGGATAAAATGGACAAGATAAAAAGACTGAATAAAGATGCATGGCCATATTTAGATAATTGGCAAAGAGATGCATGGACTAGAAGCACGTTTAGTCATAAGCCGAAGTTGGATAGCATTTGTAACAATGCATGCGAGGTGTTCAATGCAAAGATCAAGGATGCAAGAACCAAGTCCATTATAACATTGTTGGAGGAGGTTCGAATATTCGTAATGCGGACCATAGCCAAGAACAAGATGAAACTAAACAATCACACTGGAGTGCTCACACCTGTTATAAAGAGTAGATTGGAGAAAGTTAGAAAAGAATCTAAGAATTGGAAACCTATTTGGACAGGGGACAGCGGATACGAAAAGTTTGAGGTGCATGGACACCCAACTAATCATGTGGTGGACTTAGGAAAAAGACTATGCACTTGCCAATTTTGGATGTTTACAGGTTATTTGCATTTCTATAATAATTATTTTTGTGCTATAGTAATAATCTGATTAATGGTATATAACTAAAACCCATGGTTGTTGTGGATGTTATTTGCATGCAGGTATTCCTTGTGTGCATGCATGTGCTGCACTGTCTCGGGTTAACAAGCCACCAGAAGATTTTTGTCACCGCTTGCTAACAATGGAGTCATATAGGGAAACATATAATCATCATATTAATTCAATTCCTGGACAACTATTATGGGAGCATACAGAAGAATGTAACAGGCCACATACACCAAAAATAAAGAGAAAACCTGAAAAACTACAGATGAAAAGACGGATGAATGCTGATGAGAATGGTGGTGGAGAATCTAAAAAGTCTAAAACTGATCCCAAGCCTCAGAGTAACAATGGAGATAATGCTCATCTAAAGAGGCAGTTGAACCCCTTTACTTGCAGTTTCTGTGGTGATAAAGGACATACAAAGAGATGTTGTAAGAAGAAGAGAACTTGTGATGTTGATGCAGTTGCTGCTGCTGCTACTGAGGCTGATAAGAAGAAGAAAAATGAAGGAGGTGTGCCTGCATCTGAGCAGCAACTTCAGCAGCCTCAAGATGATGGTGACCAACGTGATGGAGAAGACAATCCTTATGTGCAGTCTACTGAGATTGCACCAGCCACTTCTGATGCACAACCTGTAGAGATAGATATATCTCATCCAACTGCTTTTGATGTAGAAGATTCTCAAAAGGTAACTTCCTATTTACATTTCTTAAATTTTTTATGATTCAAGTGAATCATCATTTATGTGTAATGTAAATTTTTTCTATCTAGGATCATGGAATAAAAAAGCCTTCAAAAATATCACCAAGGAGAAGATCCTCTCCACTAGCAACTTCTGTCCCAGTGAACCCATGCAGAGTGCTAGTTCAGAAACTGCAACAAGACTTGTCAATTACATGAAGTTCATCCCAACTCCAGGATTTAAGGCTCCAAGAAAGAAGAATTGAAGACTTTAGCTTAATATGTATAGGGCTTTCTGTGTTGAATTTAATACTTTTTGCTAGACAAAGACTACATAAAGAAAAAATAATCCTTTATGTTTTGCTGTAAAGTCCTCCCTTTTGAGGCAACTTTGTTTAACATGCTCATGTTAGTTGGCTGCCCTTTGTGTTATGTGACTAACTGTGTTAAGTTTAACCATTATCTTAATACACTTATCTTTTAAGTTTGAACCATTATCTTAATACAGTGCTGGCTAGTTTTCAATCACTTATGTTGCCTTCTTTAGCATATTACTATTTTAATTAATTGAGTTATCCAAGTTTACATTCCATCAACAAACACCATTCAACAGTTTCTAATACCATAATCATGTTATCATTTTTTTACATATTGTTCATTCAATGAACACAGGGTACACAC
The DNA here is from genome assembly GCF_000817695.3 of Arachis duranensis. Classification (NCBI taxonomy): domain Eukaryota; kingdom Viridiplantae; phylum Streptophyta; class Magnoliopsida; order Fabales; family Fabaceae; genus Arachis; species Arachis duranensis. The sequence goes on along the minus strand of NC_029778.3, from coordinate 76,127,980 downwards.
CACCAACTCTTTTAACTTAGGCTTTACAATACTGGATAACAATTAATAGAATTAATATAGACACAACTAATACCAACAATCGGTTAACCAATTTTTTATTTTAGACATCTTCTAATCTCCCAAGCCTCCAATCAAAGTTCATCTTCACTTCATGATTATCTCCATAAGATTATGGTTTCTCAACTGGTTCATCCTGCCCAGTATCTGCCCACACAAAAGTCCACACTATCTCTTTCCACTTGTCTGTAATCAAGCAAACATATAACGTGCTCAAGCTTCAGGGAAGAAGAACAAGAGAAGAATAGTCAGGTAGGTAGGAGCAATCATAACAACACAAGTAATACTGATAACTCACATTATAATTGGGACAACAAAAAAATGGTTTATTTGGGTTTGAATTTGTCCCAGACCACCTAAGAACTGTCCGGCAGCCACAACCGCACCATTCCGGCACCCCGGATCTTCTACTCCTGCTTTGCATTCTCGTCCGATGGCAAGTGCACGATGAACTAATAGAGCTTCCAGCTCTAGTGCTTCCACCACCCATCATGGATATTCACTTCCAGCTCCAGGAACAAAAGCAATAACAAGAATAAGAAAATAACGAAGAAGAAGAATAAATTAACTTACTGAACATTTGAGAATTTAGGGTTAAATATAGAGGGAGGGATCACATTGGGTATAAATTGAAACTGTGCCAGTTCAACTAGCCGTTGGCTCCATCCAGCGTGGCAAAATGAGGCCACGTCAGCGTCTTGATGATGACCTATCACCGAAAAACTGTCTAGGGACTATTATGGTGTACGGAGCTGTATCTGGAGGATTACAATAATGCAATTGGGATTTTAGGGACCACATTGAGTAACGACCCAAATCTCAGGGACCATTATGGGTATTTACTCTTTTTTTTTCATATCATAAGCGAGAGAGAGAGACCGAACTTGTATCGAGAGAACCGTACCCTCCACCAAAATTTCGGCTTCAATTTTTTTAGATTCATAACTCCAATAAAAAATCTAAGCTGATAAAAGTGTTCGTATCCTCATTCTCTACACATTGGTATTACTTTTGTTCGGTAGAAGTTGACTGTGACGTAGCTCCTCCTTCCCTTGAGTTCGGCCAATTGAGGTTCTAGGAAGCACAGACGATTCTTGACTTTTCTTCTTTAGCAACTCGGTCAAAAAACTTCTCCGAAAATCCCGTTAGTTTGATTTTCTACGGAGGTAGGGTTTGGTAACTTTATAATAATTAAATGTGAATTTGATAAGTGAATGTTGATTTGGTTGATTGTTGTTGCTTGTGATTTGTTGGCTCGGCTTTGAGAAGCAACTCAGTTGTGGTTGTTTTAATAGTTTTGGGACTGTTGTGATGTGGTACTTTGAGAAAATTGATGGGTTTTGGTGGTTGAAAGATTAAATTAAAAGTTGAAATAAATCGGTAACCGAAAAATTCGAAAACGAATTAAAATATAAGTAATATTTTGAAAGGAAAGGGTTAATAATTTTGGTTTTGGAAAAAGAGAAAAATTAGTATTTAAACTTTATTTTTGAAGGGTAACATTGTATTTGTATATAAAAGTCGTGGTATAATCTGTAATTATATAAGTTTTTGGGTATTTTGGGTAATAAATAAAGTACGGGAGTAAAAATAGATATTTTATAAAAGTTCAGGGTTATTTTTATAAATATGAAAATAAGTGAAGGTTCAAAATAATTTTATAAAATATTAATGTTAAAAATAGAATATTAAAAAGTTCATGATTAAGAAAGTAATTTATAAAAGTTTAAAAATAAGGTTTTATAAACTAAGTTTTAAGAAAATATATATATATATATATTATTTATTATCATTTAAATTATCTTATTTATATTATTGTTATCATTTTATTAAGAATATTTAAGTTAGAGAAGAGCAAATAAAAGAACTCTTAAAAGTTTTAGAGAGCACATTTAATTTAAGAATATTATGATTCTTTTTCATAAGACATTAGGAAAAGATAAGGGAAGAATGTGAAATTGAATTATAATAAAGAATTAAAAGATTGAAGAAAAGAAGAGAGAAAGAAAAGAAGTAAGAAAATAAAAGAGAAAGATAAGAAAGAAAAGAAAAGAAAAAGAACAAAAAGAGAAGGACGTATTAAGTAAAAGGACTTCTGCTACAGAAGAGCAGAGAGCAGTGAATGAGTGTCTGCCACAGTAGAGCAGATAGAAAAGAAAGTATTAATTAAAGAAATCTCTGCCACAGGAGAGCAGAGAACAAAGATTAAAAGAATTTGATGAACATGTGCCACAATAGAGCAGATAGAAAAGAAGGTATTAATTAAAGGGATCTCTACCGCAATAGAGTAGAGAGTGAAGATTGAAAAGATAGAGAGTGAAGATTGAAAAGATATTGAGTGAGGTTGGGCCTTAGTGCCAAGTGTCTAGTGAGGATGGCGATCTGTAACGCTCACTTGATACAATAGGGATGGCTCAGTGAGGACGGCGATGCATAACGCTCACTGGAGACCGAAAGGAAGGTTCTCCCATGAGGACGGTGATGCGTAACACTCATGGAGGGGACGTTGGTTGAGATAGGGACGACGATACGATATGAAACGCTTATCTCAGGACCAGTGTCGGAAATCGGGCAACAAACCGACACATGAGCTCATGGCCTGTATAGGACTAGACATGTATCATACTTGTTTGCGCATATTTGTTTGTGATTGTGTTTTCTATGATTGTGTGTGCTTGTGATTGGATTCTGTGTTCTGTAATTGTTGAGTTAGATTATACTTTGTTGACTGTTGTTATTGACGGAGAATATAATAAAACGAACTTAACTTCTAACCCCGACCCTACTAAGAACTCTCCAATTCTTACCCCTTATTTCTACCCCTTTCAGCTACAGGTGCAAAGGTTTAGTGCGGAGCTACAGGAGCACAAAAGATTATATTTACGAGTTGAGTTGTTAGATTTTATTTTCCCCTCATCATTTATTGTTTTGGTTTTTAGAGGGGTAGGACTAGTATTTGAGGATCTTTGAGTAAATCCATGTATATAAGGCTATCTAAATATATATACTTTTGTGATTAAGTGATTTAAAATAAAGTCTTCTTTTATTTTCTTAATTAAAGTTTAGATTTGTATTCGAAGGTTCGATATTAAATAAATATAGTATATAATAAAAAAGATTATAGGTAAATAGCGCTCGAACTTTTAGTACAATCATGAGGTGCTAAAAGTTAGGGTGTTACATTATGGTATCAGAGCAGTTTGTTTCTGTTAGAGCCTTGAAAATGGACTGACTATATTTCACTGCATACTCTGAGTGTCTGTCATGCAATAGAACTTGTCCTAATGACAAGAGTTTGAGTTTTAGATGCATAATTGTCTATTGATTAACACTGTTAGTCGACCGTTGCATTTCTCATGGTATTAGGTCTGGCCAACTTAATAGTGATGATTTGTATATACAGAAACACTAATGGATTATCATAGACGAAATAGAAATAACAGGTTATGCGAATTACTGGGTTTGGAAATGTTAGAAGTTACGTTTTAAAGATTCGTTTCGAAATATACCCTTTATTCATGCTACACGAACTCGTGCCATCTCTTCCTTTATTATCTTCAATGGAATTTTCTTCCTTGGATTTTTCCAAAATGTGATCTAATTATTTTCCGACCATAACTTATCGTTTCTATGTACCTTTTTATGCTGGTAAATCTATTACCTACCTGACTTCTTTCGAAAACTATTTTCGACACTACACGTACTTCTCATCATGAATCCTATTTTTCTTTGATTTAAGTTCAAACTTATTTTAAAGTAACAATTCTCTAAGAAATTTTTTTTATAAAGTGGATAGAATATAACACTCTAAATTCTTAAAAAAATAAATAATGAATTATTCATAATTTATTATTTTATTTAAAAAATTATTTTTTAAAAGTAATTCTTACACGTTTCCTTAGCTTTATGTATATATAAACCATGGCCACTCATTTGCTTTATTCATTGAGTGTCATACAATCACATAATCATCTTCAATTGGATTCATTTCTTTTCTTTCATATGATAAGCGAGAGAGAGAGACCGAACTTGCATGAGAGAACCGTAGCCTCACCAAAATTTTGGCTTCGATTTTTTGAACTCTGTAATTTCAATAAAAAATTTAATCTGGTAAAAGTATTTGTATTCTTTTTCTCTACACGTTAGCATTACTTTTGTTCGGTAAAAGTTGATGGTGATGTAACCCTATTTTCTTTGAGTTTGACCAATTAGAGTTCTAAGAAGCACAAACGATTCCTAACGTTTTCTTCTTCATCAGCTCGGTCAGAAAACTTTTTCAAAAATTCCGTTGGTTTGATTTCGTACAGAAGTAGAATTTGATAACTTTATAATAATTAAATGTAAATTTTATAAGTGAATATTGATTTGGTTGATTATTGTTTGAGTTTGAATGAGTTTATATTGAATTATTGTTGTTGCTTGTGATTTGTTGGTTTGACTATGAGGAATAGCTCAGCTGTAATTGTTTTAATGGTTTTGGGACTGTTGTGATATGGTATTTTGAGAAAATTGATGGGTTTTGGTGGTTGAAAGATTAAATTAAAAATTGAGAAAAACTGATAATCGAAAAACTCGAAAACGGATTAAAATACAAGTAATATTTTGAAAGAAAATGGCTAAGAATTTCAGTTTTAGTATAAGAGGAAATTAGTATTTAAACTTTATTTTTGAAGGGTAACATTGTATTTGTATAAAAAATCAAGGTATAATTTGTAATTATATAAGTTTTCGGGTATTTTGGATAATAAATAAAATACGGGATAAAAATGGGTATTTTATAAATGTTAAAATTATTATTGTTATTATTAGTACTACTGCTACTATCATCTCATAGTCCAAATGCATTGTTGCTAATAGAGCAATTTTTGGGATCCAATCAGTCTATTTCAATCTAAAAAAGCCCACAAATTAAATTCGAAGTTAAATAATAGAATTATAATTAATTACTTCAGTTAAAAAGAGAGCAAATACCGACGTGTCTACTATAGTAGACAGTGAGAATAAAAAACCTGCTACATGTATTTACGGGTTCTAAAACACGCCTCAAACTCAGAGTTTTGACTCACCTATAGAAAAAATTTATATTCCTCACCGTAGCATTACCCAAAAGAAAATAGTCTCATTCATAAAGGGCCAAACAAAAGAAAAATGTAATTTGATGGCTTATTATATGATCCTTTGAGAGGTTGAATATTGCAGTTAAGACTTTAGTTGAAGTGAGAAATCATATGTCTCTGGTTTAAAAGTTGGTGAATGTCAAATAGGGTACGAAACTCTTAAATGTTGTTTGTTAAAGTGACAAATCATAAGCCTCTTAATATGCTACGTTCAGGTTCAAATCTTGCGAATGTCCCTTAAAGTGTTGTTTGTGTGATTGTGTAGTATGGATGAGTTGTGGTAGTATAATAGAACTACATAGAAAAGTAACCTTCCATCAAGAAATGTCAAGTAAACATAATATATAAACAAAAATGCACTATACACTGATATATAACACCAAATATTCAACACACAAATTTTCTTTATCCTTTTTCTACGCGTAACATAGGTATGTAGTTTTTCTTTCATCACCGGATAGTTAGTTCTATAAAGGAAAAAGGTTAAATGCTAAGCTAAGTTAGTTAAGTCTGTTAGAATTGTTGTAACTATATTTGGCTATGTAGACCATCATTGCATATATGATGCATACCTCCTACTCTTATATATAGGAGTATATCAGTGGTATATAGTATGATTAACACAATAAACATTTAGTCTTTACAATTTAGTTTCAATTCCTCTTCTCTGTATCTTTTTTGGGACTCAAGCTAATGTAGATAACTTCCTTTCATAGTATCAAGAGCTAGGCTCCTTCTAGATCCATGCCATGACACAACCTAACAACAATGCTCTTATTGTCCCACCAGAACTCCATTCATTGCCAAATCATTTTAGAATCCCATAAGCAATCAACTTGGTGAAAATAATTTTAAGACTTGTCAACAAGTCTTGGCAGCCATTAGAGGTTTACCTTAAAGCTCACTTGAAGAAAGAATTAATTCCAGTTCAGTTTGCATCATATGAAGATTGTGTAGTAGGTAAAGAATAAAAAGAATACAAGCAACGGAGGCAAAAATACTATAATCTCATCTCTTTCTTGCTGCTTCCATGGACTAACAACTCAACAACAAAATGGTTGGTTCTGAATTCTATTATGAAATTTGGCAAAAGATTGAAGATTATTTTCCCAAATTAACAAAATACAAGGTAAAACAGTTTAAAGCTCAACTCAAGACAATAAAGAAGTAAGGATTAATAAAGGATCTAATCAGGTTCATATAAGTAATGACACATGTATGCATATATCTCATATAGGTTAGTCTTTACTTCTTGCAAAAGATTCAAATCGTATTTTTAATTTACGTCAATTAATTCATACTCCTGATTTAATAAAAAACATATAAGTGTTGCAAAATTTACTAAGGACAATTAGGTTTTTTTGAATTCCATGCTCATTCTTGCTGTGTGAAGTGCGAACATACTAAGGAACATCTCTTACAAGGAATCAAAACTAATGGCATCTATGAATTTCTAAATGTATCAATACCAAAAACTATTAAGCAACTTGTGAATTCTACATTGTATTTTGTCTTTTACAATTCTTATCATATATGGCACATGAGACTTGGACATGTTGCAACTAAAATTGTTCAGCAAGTTATAAAACAATGTAATATTCAATTTAGCAATAAAATTGACTTTTTTTATCTTTACTTTGTCAACATTGTATGCAAACAAAAAATATGCATACTCATTAACACAGTACACTAAACCTTTAAAATTAGTATATTCAGATGTTTGGATGCCTGTTCCATTAGTTTCACATCTAGATTTTTGTTATTATGTGATTTTTATTGATATCTTTTCTAGATATACATGTCTCTATTTTGGTTTTGATCAAGAATCACGAAATTTAGTTTGTAAACTTAACAAGAGTCTATATAATTTGAAGCAAGCTCCAAGGGAATAGTTCACTAAATTGAATCACACATCTTTCTCTCTTTGTTAAGTATAGTACAAAATCTATTATTTACTTACTATGCTATGTAGATGATATCATCATAACTAGTAATGATTCTCTGAAAATTCAGAACATGATTCAATCTCTCAATAATATTTTTATTCTAAAAGATTCAGAAAAACTACACTATTTTTTAAGCATTGAGGTTGACAACAGTGTTAAGGGACAATTGCATCTATCTCAAACTTAATATATAGAGAAATTACTGTCATAAATGCCAACCCCAATAATTTCCTCACTTCAACTTCTCTCAACAGGGTCTGAAAATTTTGATGATCCAACATTGTTTAGATCTGTTGTAGGAGCCTTGCAATATGTTACTATGATTAGACTTGAGTTATCTTTTATAGTATGTAAAGTCTCTCAATTTATGCATCATCTACTACTTGCTCATTGGAAATCCGTGAAGAGAATTCTGCTCTATCATGGGTTGGTCATAAACAAGTGTCAAGATTACATGATCTATGCCTTCTTTGATTTAGATTGGGCTATTGATTTTCAAGATAAGAAATCTGTTTCAGGTTATCATACCTTTTTAGGAACTATACATAACTTTCTTTCAGGTTCTAATAACAAATATTTCTAATAACAAATATTTCTTTTAATTAATCATTGATCTTGAGTTCGAGTCCTATACATAGAAGAATAAAAATTTATATGTAAACTAAAACTTAGTTATCAAATTAGCCACTATGTATTTATCTATAAATATACATTTTGTTTAACTTATTTTTAATATATATTTTATATTCTAACATAATTTAGTGGCTAATTTTTTATGTACATATAGTATAATAATAAAAGAATCGATACCAAAAAAAGTCATACACCCTAGTTATGAGAGTTATAGAGCAAGCGATTAAGAAGAATATGGGTACCTAATATGTAGCTTAATTACTTAATAAAAATATTATTTGTATATTAAAAGTCATTAAAATTAATTATTAATGTATTTATATATAAATATATATAATTTAATTTATTTTTAATATATATTTATATTCTAATATATATTTTATATTAATGATAAATTTTTATGACTAATTTTAGTATATACGTAACATAGTTATTACTTAAAATACGATCTACACAAATAAATTATCATTTACAGCATAACATTACCACTTTCTAAATAGTGATAGTTACATCACATGTATGATGATTTAGTCAAATGAATAGCCGTAATGTTCTCTCTCACATTCTTTCCGCAAGTGCAAACAAATATCTTTCACAAGTAACAAAGACTAATATATGATCTTCCCCATTCGTGATTTTTTAGCTCCTTCATATATATGGTACCATTTTATTTTAATGTAATTGGTTCTCGCCTTATTAATAATATGTGCCCATACCCATTATATTCAAGAAGAAATTGCATTGTCCACCAAAACTTAAACTTCGATTAAAAGAAATTAAGATAATAATTAATATTCTTCCACAATCATTCAATTAATCATCCTTTATTGGTTGCTTGTAACATATTCTCTTATCTTCAATTCACTCTAATGTTTTGTACCAGTTTAAGAAGCCATACATATTTCATATTTGATTATAAAATAATACCTTAAATCAATTTCTAAAAAATTTTTAATCAGACACTTTAGTTTTTAACAAATTTTAATAATTAAATTAATTTTTAAATTTTTTTTCACTAGAAAAATAAGCTTTTACATCACATAAATATTAGTACCATCAGAAGAATTTTTTTTTGTTTTTACAATTAATTAGTTATTAATATTTAAAAATATAGAATAAAATATATTATTGAATTATTAAACTAAAAAAATTAGGTTAATGATAAAATATAATGGCTAAAAATAATAAATTATGACGACTCTCTAGTATTTTTTTTTACATTATATTGTTCATCTTTATAAAAAGATTTATCTTAGAATTTTAAAAATTTTTAGAGACTATTATATCTTTAATTAAATAACAATAAAAACTAATTTATTTAATTTTATATTAATATTTGACATGGATTAATTTGTTTAATAAAATAAAAAATTAAAAACTAATTTAATAATTAAAATTTGAGAAAAATCAAATCGTCTAACTAAAAATTTTTAAGAGATCAATTTGAGATATTACTCTTGATTATATATGTATAACCTAAAGTACTAGGTGTAGATGCGCTTGTCGGATGATGATTTTATAGCTGAGTTTGTTATTAGGTTTTAAGTGATGATGATATATACTTTGAATTCCTACTATAATTATCATCATATTATTGAGGTTCTTTGATATGATATGATGATAAATTAGTGAAAGAGCTCACACTAATTTCAACGAATTTCCATAGAGAGTTGATGTGGCTCTATTTAGACATCCATTTATCTGTTCGAAGTCAAAGGAAGTTAACATGCATAATTGGTTCACGGATCCAAAATATATAACACTACATATAGTGTAATTGATGGCTCTATAAGACTAGGAGCACTACTATATGGAATTTTATTGTGTCAAACTAAGTGGTGTCCATAATTTGAAATTGTTAACCAATGAGCTACGAAAGAGTTCACTTCTTTCATGGAATCAAAGCATACAATGCCTCATCGATTAATGCCATGTGATGATGAAAGAGACTCATATCTATAAGCAACTCCAACGAATTTGGAACAAACAAGTAAGTAGCACTATAGGTACCGTATATATATACTCTACTTTTCGTGAGTTGTGAAATTTCACATTGGTTAAATTTCAATTTAGTTAAAAAAAAAAACTTACAAACGAATAATCTTGAAATTTAAGATAAAAAATTGTGACATTTAATCTATTTTATAACTTTTTATTCATAAATATTATGTAAACACAAAAAATTAGTCAATAATTTAATTATTATATGTTTGTGTATAAATATATATATTGCTTAATTTATTTTTAATAATATTTTATACAAATAGGTTATTTGGTGGATGATCTTTTATATACTTGTAACATAATTATTTTTTATTTAATCCGCTAATTTGAATTTTTTATAAAAAAAAAATTCTGACTAGCTAGCTATTAGGGTGATTTTTTTTATATGAAAATTTTAAAATAGAATTATTTGGTATAATTACAAATGGGTGGATTTTGTAGGTGAGAAGTTAACACGTGGGAGCGTGTTACAACACTTGGGGGACGTGCTGGACCCGTGACAGCATTCTAGCCAACATATTAGCCAACATGTGGAGAGTGTGTTAAAACACGTGGAGAGCGTGTTAAATGATTTCTACAATACTATAATACAATTCAAATATCAATATTCAACCAAAACACCATCTTTATTTTCATATTAAAAATAATTTCTGCTAGCTAATACTTTGATGAATATGTCTCCATGTAACAAAAGAAATAAACCAAGGATAGCGTCAAAGTTCACATGTACCTAACCCAACACCAACAGTGAAATTGAGGACATTATTATTATTATCCTTATAGTACTATATATCAACACATTAACTGAATAAATTTCTTATTAAAGTATCATACATATGTATACAAATTCGGCCAAATAGCATAAATTTGCTAGTTTCCTGGCTCTTTCTCAAACAATCTATCTTGTGTGAGTATTATAAATAGCACACAATCTATGCCATTCTCTCTTCAAACTTCACCATATCACAAAAGCCTTTTAATTTTCAACATTATTATTATTCATGGCTCGCTTCAATGCTATTTTGCTCATCATCTTCGTCACCATGCTTGTTTTGGTGAACCATAATTCCTCATTGTTGGTGGATGCTAGAAAGGTGATCAAAATTGAGGCACAAGAAAAGGTTCCTTTTTTGAAGGGTACTTCAAGTGTGAGTTATTACGGAAGAAGGCATGTTGCTCGGTTCGCCGGCGGTGAAAGAGTTCTAGTTCAATCTACGCCGAGTCCCGGTGCCGGCCACAGGTGACCAAGTGACCAGATGATCACCACTACTGATATATGTGTTATTAATAAAGTAACAAATTTGTGTTTTTTTTTTCAAAATTACGAGGGAGATTCGAAATTGCAACCTCTAACTCAGTATGAAAAAATTATATCACTTAAGTTATAACAAATTTCTGTTATTTGAACAGTTAAAACTAGGTTAATGAATAGTAAAATCCTTAAAAAATGAGCTTAGATATATAAACATAGGGTGTGATATTTTGATGTTGAAAATAATATTTTGCTTATTGATACCTCCAAATATTTTGCTTTTGTGTCTTTATGTATTCATAAATTTAAGGCATAAGTGCCTTAGCTTCTCTCTGCATTACATTTTCATGGAGATTTACATGTATATGACAAAGATATATAATGCTTTGCGCTATTGTAGAAAAGTTTTGAAAGATCTTGCTTGTTATTACTATAATTAGTGACAATATAATTATTGGATTTTTGTAAATAATTGTGTTAGGTGTATATCAAAAATTAATTATTAGTGTAAAATATATATTTAAATATAAAATATAAATTAAAAATAAATTAAATAATATATATTTATAATTTTATACATAAATATATGATGATTGATTTTTATGTACACAACAATTTTGTTATACAAGTTAGAAATTGACAAACATTTCTCAGGTGCGTGCATAGTGTAAATCCGAGAAATTAGTTTAAAAAGAAAAGTTGTCAAATTTAATGGATTTAATCTATAATATAAGAATGATGAATTCAGATTACTGAGATGGAATATAGGTGGGAGGTAAAAAGTAAACCAAACTAGGATTGTGCATGAGCCGATGCAATTATGTTGTAAAAGGCTATTTTTGACATTAGCAATTGTGACAAAAATAAATTATGGTGTAGCTAGAATATTATCTGTGTATGTGTAGGTCGCTAATTATTTTTTTCATGATGGATGAAGTTGTATAATATGTTGATATATATGAGTTAAAATAGATATATTTTATAAGTGTGATGTATAACACAAATTGATAATTTACGTAACAAAAGAAATTATTATTTACGATTTTATAAATTATAATTTTTTAAATTAAAAAATTACAATTGTGACTCAAGATTTTTTTTTTTTTTGCATGAGAGGATTTTAGTTGGTTTAGAAACTATACTTGCAACGAGATTTCATTTGTGAAATTCTATACCATCAAAATTCTGCTCATCATTGTTCTTATGAAATTGTTGTTGAATTGTTCCTAAAGTTTTTGAAAAAGTAGTCGCTAAGGATATATTCTATAAAGCACGGACACTTTACTGAGTTACTGTATCCACGTGCCAGACACATTTCAGATACGACACTTATCGACACTCGTTCGACACGCGTGTCTGTTGTGTCCAACCATGTTTTAATAAAAAATAATATTTTTTCTCCGGACATACTTGGATAAACCTAAATTCCATCACGTGTCAACGTGTCCAACCTTATTCTTAATATGTATTTCTGAAATGAGTTTAGAACTAATATATTATTATCTATTAAAATAAAAAATATTTTAAATACTTTTAATAATTAAAAGAAGACATTAAAAATAACTAAAAAATTAATTTATATTTTAATATCAATAAATATAAAATATCATTATGATTTATCTAAAAAATATTTTATATTTTATATATATATAGGACTGGAAGTGAGTCAAGTAAGTTTGATCTCGATAAGCTAAACTCGTGAGCTGGTGAGCCAAACTTGAGCCTGGAATTGAGCTCATAAATTAAATGAGTTGAACTTGAGTTTGGATAAGTTTAACTCATTAGCTCGTGAACTGACTCGATTATATATATATTAATTATTAATACACATATCCTATATGCATTTAATCTATATTTTTAATATTATATATATACATATGAAATAGTACTATATAACCATATATATTAATGATCTTAATTATTTAAAATTTAAAATTTATTTTTTACATATAATTTTGATGTAGGACATAAATAAAAAATTATAATTTATTGATAGATAACAATATATAAAATTGATCTTTTTAAATATTTTTTAAAATATATAAGTTATAATTTATTGATATAGAATTATAGATTATGTATTTATATTTCTATTATTTGAGCCAGCTCGTGAGCTTTCGATGAGCCGAATTTGAATTTAAAAAATAGGCTCGATTATTAATGAAACGAGCCGTGAGCCAAACTCAATTTTTGTGAGTCGAGCTTGAGCTTGGTCTAGCTCGACTCAGCTCGACTCACTTCCAGCCCTAGTCATGGTAATTATGTTTACCACATTTCACATGAACCTATTTTAAACTCATTTGTCGTTGTTAATGTAGTGCTTCTTTTTGTTTTCAACTTGTCCAGGGTGGACTTGGTGAGAATGTTGGATGCTGTGCACCTTCCATGCTTAGAACACCAAAACCTTCGAAGATTGTAAAGATTGCTCAACGCTCTCCAGAGGATATGAAGAGGAGTGGTAAGATGCACAAGCCAACGTGAGAACCACCACTGAAGTTGAGCTGCACTACTGTGGGGGTCACCTTTCCACCGGTAAGAAGCATTGTCTATGGACTATTAGGTGCTTATCTTCCGCCATTATCCAAACCCTAACAACTTGTTCCATGTCTTAACAGCTTATTCGTTTAAACTTCAAGATTATAAGGGCAATGCGTTATAGCCTTGAGGAGGCTCAGGCAGCGGCTTATTTATTTGGTGCTTCACTGAGTTTGAATGAAGTTCTTTTCAAGAGAGGATCTCATACTATGGACCGTGAAGCATTCTCTTGCCTTTTGACAAGATAAAGATAAAATAAAATAATAATTAATAAGTTGTGAGTTTGATTGTAATTTTTTCCAGTGCTTTTAACATATATTGTCCATAATTGAAAAGATCCTAAGAACTAAGCTATGCAGCACAATTCTAATTATAAAGTAGAGAAAATATGTGTATTAGTGTATTACATTATTTAGAATCACTGCTATTTATACACGGGCTGAAATAACAACTTTCTTGTTTTGATAAAATCTGTTATTGCTTGGCATGAAAATTTGTTAGATTAACTAACTTGACAAATTTTGGTTTATTCTCATCCTTTTCATCCCCTCTCAAACATAAGAGATTTTTTAAAGTGATTTTGAGTTTGTTTTTTGAATTTATTGAAGAGTGTCAACATAAGGAGTTTGGTAAATACATCTGTAATTTGATCAATTTCAGAAATATGAATAATATAGAGTTTTACTATAAAAAAAATGTTGAATACTATTGAATTTAGCATTGGATGTTAGCATCAGATTTACCGACATATTTACCGGTAAATTTGGCAATACATTCGCCGAATAAAAAATTACCGTCGGATTCTGTTTTTTGACAGTAAACTCACCGATAATATTTAGAGGAAAAAAAGATTAATTGGCGCGAGCATTACTGTTGGATTTACAGGCGGATAAATCTAATGGTAACTTTGGTTAGTGAAATGTTGCGTTTTGGAACACCCGCAAAGCTTTACCGTCGGGTAAATCTGTCGATAAATCTGACGGTAACTGATGTGAGAATTAATGTTGATCTAGAATTTCACAAAATAGAATCTCGTTGCATGTATAGTCTAAATCAACAATTAGCTCCCAATCAAAGTTTAATTTATAAAAAAAAATAACCAAGAGTAATTAAATCTCGGGTCATCTCCTTCGGACAATGCAATTAAGTTGTCACACTCTTGGTTGTGAGAAAAATGGGGTTTTCAAGTATAAAACGGAAAATGTAAAAGAACTAAGAAATAAAAGATCTAAGAAATGTTAAAAAAAAAAGAAATTAAAGCAAATTAAAAGGAAACAAAGTCAAAACTAGTGAAAATGCTATAAATGCATAAAAGAGCCTTAACTTGGAAATGAGAATTAAGAAATTCTATCATCGCCATTACCACAATTATGGCAATTATGATGAGTCAATCTCACTTTGATTATCTTTTTCCGCATTGATTATCTTTTTCCACTCAATTTATTTTCTAAATTAAATTTTTACAGGCATTTTTCCTGAATTATAAATATTGAATTCATAATTTCTTTTGCGCTTATTTAATTTATTTATTAATTATTAATTAATTACTTATCACTTACCCGGATTTTACAAATTGTTGATCGATAAAATTTGTGGTGCATTCTAGTTATAGATGAAACTCTGCCAAAATTTTTAAAAAATCTAAATATAACTGAAGTTTATAGATTACTTCAAATATTTTTTTAATAAACTACTAATCTTAAGTTTTTCATTAATTAGTTTGCGTTAAATAACAATACATGCACATAGGAGTGTACTAATGTCATTAAGTTGATGTACGATCACTCGTGGCCGAGCTACAAGAAGATCTCTACTGAGATCAGGGAGCGATAGTGATACGTGCTTCAAATATTCATAATATGAAGAGATTAAGTATTATTTAGAAGTTATTAAGTTATATTTTTAGAACGATCACTTTAGTTTGATGTATTTTGATTTTGTTTATTTAGTTACTAAATTGGAGTTTATGTTATGGGTTTAGGATTTTTTATTTTAACCTAATAAGAGGTTACAAATACCTCATAAATTATGGTAGTCGTTATTCAGTGATTAGAGGTATGAAAATCCCTCCTCCCTTTTGGTTTCGTGATAAAACCATGTTGTGGATAATTGAGATTGAATAAGTCCTTCTCTATCCGGAAATTGGGTAAAAGGTTGAGGAGTCTCTTTGATTCAATTCTCAAACTATGGCGTGGACAAGTTAGGTTGATGAGTCCTTTCATGTTGTATCAAGAAATTGGGTAGAAAGTAGAGTGATTCTCTTTGTATTCAATTTCAATCTATCCCTTTTATTTTCTATTTTAATTTCAATGTATCTTTTTATTCCATTTGAATTCTTGTCTTCTTGTTTACTTTCTTTTTCCTTATCATTTGGCATCAGATATTAGATTAATCTTTATTAATCTATATTTGTTTTTCTTGTGTCCTAAAAAAAAGAGTTTCAATATCTCTCGCGTCCTTCTTAATGTTCGTATGGTCCTTATCTTTTTTGTTTGTATTTTATTATTGTATTGTCGTCTTGTTGATTTTATTATTTAACAAAAAATAAAAAAAATAAAAAAGTATACAATACAAAAAGAAAAAAACAGAAATGATCTTTTTTATATTTATTTTTTTCATACATTAATTTTTCAACAACAAGATTTAAGGATGAATCTTTTTTGAAGAAGAGGAGAATGATACGTGAATCAAATATTTGTGATATGAAGAGATCAATTATTATTTAAAGTTATTAGTTTATATTTTTAGAATGTTCAATTTAGTTTGATGTATTTTGATTTTGTTTATTTAGTTACTAAATTTGGTTTTATATTATGGGCTTAGAATTTTTCTTTATTTTAACCTATAAAAAGTTTAAATACCTAATAAATTATGGTAGTCGTCATTTAGTTATTAGATGTGTAAAAATCTCTTTTGTGCTTTTATGATGAAATCAGAATATGGATAAGTGAGGTTGAGTGAGTCCCTCTCTTGTTGCATTAGGAAATTGGGTAGAAGGTTGAGGAGTTCCTTCAATTCAATTTCCAAATGATGGTGTGGACAAGTTAGGTTGAGGAGTTTCTTTCTTATTGTGTCAACAAATTGGGTAGAAAGTAGAGTGATTCTCTTTGTATTTATTTTCAGTCTATCTTTTTGTGTATATTTCAATTTCAAGGTACCTTTTTATTCAATTTGAATTCTTGTCTTTTTGTTTATCTTCTTTTGCGTATTATTTAGTATCAGATTTCAGGTATTAGATTAATTCTTATTAATTTATATTTGTTCTTCTTGTATCCTGAAAAAAAGAGTTTCAATGTCTTTCACGTCCTTTTTTATGCTCTTGTCATCCTTGTCTTCCTTGTTTGTCGTCTTGTTGATTTAATTATTTGAAAAAAAATAAAAAGCATATAGTGAAAAAAAAGAAAAAAAATGAATATTTTTTTAAGAGTAAGAGAATGACACGTGCTTCAAATATTTATGATATGAAGAGATCAATTATTATTTAAAAGTTATTAGTTTATATTTTTAGAATGTTCAATTTAGTTTGATGTATTTTGATTTTTGTTTATTTAGTTACCAAATTCGGTTTTATGTCATGGGCTTAGGATTTTTGTTTATTTTAACCTAATAAGAGGTTATAAATACCTCATAAATTATAGTAGTTGTTATTTAGTGATTAGAGGTATGAAAATCCCCTTTTTGATTTCGTGATGAAACCATAATGTGGATAAGTAATGTTAAGTGAGTCCCTCTCTTATTGCATCGAAAATTTGGGTAGAAGGTTGAGAAGTCCTTTCAATTCAATTCCTACACTTTGGCGTGGACTAGTTCTGTTGAGGAGTCCCTTTCTTGTTGCGTCAAGAAATAAAGGTAGAAAGTAGAGTGATTCTCTTTGTATTCAATTCCAAACTATCTCTTTTGTGTCTATTTCAATTTCAATGTATCTTTTTATTTAGTTTAAATTCTTGTCTTTTTGTTTATCCTCTTTTTTCCGTATCATTTGGTATCAGATTTCAAATATTAGATTAATTCTTATTAATCTATATTTGTTCTTCTCGTACCCTAAAAAAAAGAATTTTAGTGTCTCTCACGTGCTTTTTTATGCTCTTGTCTTCCTTGTTTGTCGTCTTGTTGATTTTATTATTTATAAAAAAATATACAATGCAGAAAGAAAAAAATTATCTAATTTTCATATACTAATTTTCATACACTAATTTTCTAACGACAAGATTCGAGGACGAATCTTTTTTAAAGAGGAAGAGAATGATGTGTACTTTAAATATTAGTGATATGAAAAGATCAAGTATTATTTAAAAGTTATTAGATTATATTTTAAAATGTTCAATTTAGTTTGATATGTTTTGATTTTGTTTATTTAGTTACTAAATTGGACTTTATGTTATGAGTTTAGGATTTTTCTTTATTTTAACCTAAAAAAAGGTTATAAATACCTCATAATTATAAATTATGGTAGTCGTCATTCAGTGATTAGAGGTATGAACCCCCTTTTAATTTCGTGATCAAATCATGATGTGGACAATTGAGGTTAAGTAAGTCTCTCTCTTGTTACATCGGAGATTTGGGCAGAAGGTTGAGGAGTCCATTCAATTCAATTCCCAAACTATGATGTGGACAAGTTAGATTGAGAAGTCTCTTCTTGTTGTATCAAGAAATTGGGTAGAAAATAGAGTGATTTTCTTTGTATTCAATTTCAATATATCACTTCTATTTTCTATTTTAGTTTTAATGCATCTTTTTATTCTGTTTGAATTCTTGTCTTCTTGTTTATCTTATTTTTTCTTATTATTTGATATCACATTTCAGCTATTAGATTAATCTTTATTTTTTTGAACAAAAGAGCTCAACATAATAAAGTGGAGCGACAAAGTCTCAAATAGAGACACAATCATCAAAAATAAAGAAAAAGTCTAAGAACAATCCCTAGTATTATCTCCAGCATTGCCATCAATAACAAAAGGGATCCAAGTTATTCTATTCTCTGTAACTGATCAAGGATCTGTGAAACACCTCTTTTACTCTGGATTCCTTGTTATTAAAGATTCGTCCGTTTCTTTTTAACCACACATTCCAAATAACTGCAAAGAAACATATGAGCCACTTGTTAGGCTCCTCTTTTTTATTAGCAACATCTATCCAACTTTTAAAATATTCTTTTAGTGAACCCGAAATAGACCACAACCTCCCAAAATCAGGTAGCCAATCACACCACACCTGAACTTTGCTGCCGACATTGTTAACCTGTCTTGACCTTTCTTCTCTTCAATCTGTATGACCTCAAAAAAAATTAGAAAAGAGTTCAATGTCTCTCGTGTCCTTCTTTATATTCTTGTTATCTTTGTTTTCTTTATTGTATTTTATTATTATTATTTTTTTGTTTTGGTTGATTTCATTATTTAAAAAATAAAAAAAAGACATACAGTGCAAAGGAAAAAAAAAGAAAAAAAAGAAATTGTCTTTCTTATATTTGTTCCTTTTAGCCACTAATTTTTCAACGACAAGATTCGAGGACGAATCTTTTTTAAGGAGAGAAAAATGATACGTGCTTTAAATATTTGTGATATAAAAAGATCAAGTTTTATTTAAAAGTTATTAGTTTATAGTTCTAGAATGTTCAATTTAATTTGCTGTATTTCGATTTTATTTATTTAGTTACTAAATTGGGCCTTATATTTTGCGCTTAAGATTTTTTTTATTTTAATCTAATAAGAGGTTATAAATATCTCATAAATTATTGTTGACATCATTCAGAGATTAGAGGTGTAAAAATTCCCTTTTTAGTTTCGTAAAGAAACCATGACGTAGACAAGTGAGATTGAGCGAATCCCTCTCTTGTTGCATCAAAGAATTGGGTTGAAGTTTCAGGAGTCTATTCGATTCAATTCCTAAACTATAGCGTGGACAAGGTAGGTTGAAGAGTCCCTTTCTTGTTGCGTTAAGAAATTGGGTAGAAAGTAAAGTGATTATCTTTATATTCAATTTCAACATATCCTTTTGTTTTCTATTTTCTATTTTTCATTTCAATTCATCTTTTTCTGTTTCAATTCTTATCTTCTTGTTTATTATTAGGTTTTTTTTTGTATCAGATGGTTTCAGAAGTGAGCATTCAAAACTCTACATATTCAAACCTTACTTAGTTTATATTTTATATTTTGTTTAATTATGTATTTAATTTCGATTAACTAGTGCTAAATTTTTTCTATGCGAGAGTGATTTATATGAGACAAGACTCACGATGCCATGATCAGGAAGATCTTCAACCAATGGATGGCTTGGCAGCTATAACAGATGATGGAGGATGTACGTGAGCGGCACAACCACCTCACTATTTGGCTCTGCCCGGGCCTTATAAAGGCCTTATACGTCCATTGTAGATTGATGAGGGGTTCAAGTATCGCTGTCTCACGAACAAAGCTAACAAGGTATCGGCCAAGTCGTCGAAGTATATTGGTGAGTCAGTGACTTTCATGAAGACAAAGGTTAGGCTAGTATGTAACTTGTTTCAATTTGTTATTAAGTTCGTTTTGTCTTTGAAATATAATGTCATTATTACTTGATTTAACATGTTTCAACCTGCAAAGTCTAAGTCGTTGAGTCGTGATACGATGATGGCGGAGACCTTCAAGTACATTCACACCTTGAAGGAGAACAAAGAGAATTTGCTGATCAACGATGTGTAGATCATTATGTGAGTAAACATCATGGGGTATAAAGTTTTTAATTAATTGCAGTCCTAATCATAACATGTGCTATACAAGAGTCCTACACGTAGATATTGAAGGCTGCAACCCAGCAATCTCAATAGATTGGAGACAATGGCAACAACTCCGTTGTATCAGACGTCGATCCTAACACGGATTGGTGCGAGACTGCATTTGAGCCATACAAGAACTCTACAGGTTGGGATCGTTCTTTACCGACAACTTCCACAGCTCCACACTAAGACTTTCATCTGCCTCTACCACCAACCGGTCCGCCAATCCGAGAACGGTGTCGATTTGAAGGAGTAGGTGCTGGAGCTCACCCAGAAACTTCATCAACAAGCTCAGCAATTAGAGTAGTCTGAGGAGAAGTATCAGGACATCCTCACACGCGTATAAAACATAGATTTTCTCAAGCTGGAGTGAAGACAGGAGTTGGAGTGGGAACTACCAGCGGATTGAAAAATTCGACAGTAGTTGGTTATCAGCGAGGGTTATGGTGTCGGATTAATTAGACAGAAAATCTACCGGTAAATATATTACTAGCAGATTATTTTGTTATTCCGCCGATAAATCTAACGGACTCGACATTTTTCTTATAGAGCTTCCTTTCCTGAACTTTCTCATGAACGAAATGTAGGTCCAGATCAAAATGTTTAGTGCGATTGTGCATGATTGGATAAACAGATAGATGAACAGCACTAGCATTATCAAAATAAAGCATAGGAGTTCCTGAAAATCGAAAATGCATCTTAGAAAGAAGATTTTCCAGCCACATTAACTCTGTTGTAGCTGCTGCAAGCCCTTTGAATTTTGCCTCTGCTGTAAAATGACTAACACAATGTTGTTTTCGGCTGGCCCATGCAACAAGATTGGACCCGAAATAGATGCAATAACCAGAGGTAGATCTTCTATCCTCCAAGTCTGATCCCCAATCAGCATCTGCAAAACCAGAAATTCTAAAGTGAGTAGAAGGAGAGAAGAGAAGTCCTTGATTAATATTACCTGCCAAATAGCGAAGAATGTGTTTTACTGACTTCCAGTGAGTTGCCAAAGGATTGTGCATATATTGACTCACTTTAAGAGATTTCTGGACGAGTAAATGTGCAATATTGTAAGGCCCCTACTATGGAGCAATAATGAGAGGGATCAGAGTGAGATTCGGATCCATATTGAGACAGCTTGTCAGAAGTAATCATGGGAGTGCGGACTGATT
Source organism: Arachis duranensis (assembly GCF_000817695.3). Classification (NCBI taxonomy): domain Eukaryota; kingdom Viridiplantae; phylum Streptophyta; class Magnoliopsida; order Fabales; family Fabaceae; genus Arachis; species Arachis duranensis. The sequence goes on along the minus strand of NC_029778.3, from coordinate 76,106,522 downwards.
TTGCATCTATCATTCTAGCTCAATGTAATAATTCTTTAATGTATTTGCTTTGGGAGAGGTGACATGCTCTAGAATTTAGTTTGAAAGCTTCAATGCCAAGGAAATAGTTAAAGGTGCCAAGAGCTTTCAATGGAAAAATTGCAATTAGTTTGGTCATAATAGTTGATATAGCATGTTCATTATTGTCAGTAACTAAAATATCATCAATGTATACCATAACATAAATTGTGTAAGAAGAGGTATGAGAGACAAATAAAGATGGATCAGTTTTTGTAGAATGAAAATCAAACCTGTTAAGAGTGGCAGAAAGGGTTATATACCAAGCACGAGGTGCTTGTTTTAACCCATATTAGAAAATCCTGGGGGTTGCTTGATATATACATCTTCATTCAGTTTGCCATTAAGAAAGGCACTATTAAAATCATATTGTAGTATTTTCCAATTTGAAGAGATAGCAATGGTTAGAAGAATACGAATTGTAGATGGTTTTATAACTGGACTAAACACCTCAGTGAAATCCACACTTTCTACTTGATGATTCCCTAAAGCAACTAACCTTGCATTATACCTTGTGATGTGAGGAGGTGGTGCAGCTAAACTCCATGTATAAGTATTCTCCAAGGCACGCAGCTCTGCCATCATGGCCTCCTTCCAATGAGAAAACTGAAGAGCTTTTTATGCAGATGTAGGAGTGGTGTGCAAATACTAAGGGTCAAAATCAGAAGAAGCTAAAGTGGTATTATGTATCTTTGGTTTAGAATGGCCAAAGTTTGATTTGGTAATCATTGAATGAGTATTATTGGGGTTAAGAGATGCTGAGTCAATTTGGATCTCAGAGATAGGTATGGAAGGATTAGTAGAAGTAGGAGGAGAATTGGCTTTTAAAATTGAAGATGTTGATGGTAAATTTTGTGATTGTTAAATAGAAGGATGAGGTAGAGGCTGAGTTGCAACTTGAGGCATAGAATTACTTTGAACAGTAGCATTAGATGTAGAATTTGGTAAAATAGATTGAGTAACAAGTGGAGAATGAGAATTATATAAAGCACTATCATCATGCACATGCATAATTGGTATAGGTAAAGAAGTAAATGGAAATTTGTTAGAGACATGAGGAATAGCATCAGCAGCAAACAAATCTTCATAAGGAAATTTGGTTTATCAAACAAAACATGCCTAGTGATAAGGATTTTGCCTTTCTTAGTGAGAAATTTATATCCTTTGTGATTAGGTGCATAGCCTAAGAACATTGCCATCTCAGATTTATAGTTCAATTTATTTTTATGATTTAATTATTTTATTAGTCTTTATAATTTTGTAAAATTTTCAATTAGGTCCTATATTTTTTTTCTTTTAATTTAGTTCCTGCACAATTTTTTTTTCAATTAAATCTCTCTTGATAGTAATTGGTTTAATTGTATAAGGATTCAACTAAAAAAAAATTAGTACAAGGACTCAAATAAAAGGAAAAAAAAAAGTATAGGAACCCAATTAAAAAAAAATTGGTGCAAGGACTTAATTAAAAGGAAAAAAATATAGGGACCTAATTGAAAATTTCACAAAACTATAGAGACTAATAGAGTAATTAAACTTATTTTTATTATAAAGTCGTAAATATGAAAAACAAGCACACCCAAACACACGAAGAAAAGAGTAGTTAGGAACATGGTTATGTAAAAGTTCAAAAGGAGTTTTGTTGTCAATTGTAAAAGAGGGAAGACGATTAATTAAATAAGTTGCAGATAGAAAAACATTGTCCCAATGAATAATAGGAATGGAGGCACGAGCAAGCATAGCTAAACCAACTTCCACAATATGTCTATGCTTGCGTTGGGTCCTTCCATTGTGCTGGTGAGTATAAAGACAACAGAACCTATGTAAAATTTCATTAATTAGCTGCCAAATATTGAGTAAAAGAGTTTGAGAGGTACTTCCTTCCATGATCTAATTGTACAACCTTGATTTTGAACCAGTATAAGTTTCCATTTCTGTTTTAAACTAAATGAAAGCTTGTAAGACTTGAGATTTAGTTTGAAGCAAAAAAATATATGTATAACGAGTGAAAGAGTCTAAAAAAGATACATAGCATCAAAATCCATGATAAGATAAATGAGGAGAAGGACCCCACACATCAGTATGAATCATATCAAGAGGAGAATGAAATTGAAAAGGAAGAACATGCATCTTTGACATGCAACAATATTCACATAAACTAGAATCTTTATTATTGAATTCACTTGGAGCAACATTACATTGTTGAAGTGCAGCTCTAACAATTTTGTAAGAGGGATGGCCTAAACGGTCATGCCATAAAGAAAAAGAAGGTGAACACTTAGTAAGAGAGGCACTAAAAATGGAATTAGATTTATTAAAAGAACATAAAGCATTGCATGAAACATTACAGACTCTAGGAACAGGACTAGCAGAACACAAAATGAGCATCACAATTAGATGAACATGGTGATGAAATAACAACTCTTTGAAATGCATAAACACCATTCTTAGGAGCTCTTTGGAGTAGTATTTCCTGAGTGTCCTGAGATATGACAAAATAACTATCAGCATGAAATTGAAAGAAACAGTTATTAAGAAAAGTGCATATTCTTCACTCAATCCTTCAGAAATTTCCTCTATATGATCATCAGTGGATAGAACATAACTTAAAGCAGCTAAAGAATCCACAATTTGTTGTATCTTTTTCAAATATTCAGTTGCACTAGAGCCCCCTTTCTTGATAGATTTAAGTTGAGATTCTAACTGTTTCACCTGAATCTTTTGTATGTTTTGAATGTGTGTTTATCAAGAATTAGTGAAAGAAGAAAAGATTTTGTTGAAGGCGTTGTGGTGGGAAGGGGTATAATCTGTACCATGAAGATATCCTAAGAGCTAAGCTATTCAGTACGATTCTGAGTGTGTGTATTCTCAATTAAACTGTAATTTCATCTGTGTATTAGTGTATTACATTGTGGATGAGAATCTGTTAGATTAACTAACTTGGCAAACTCTGCTTTATTCTCATCCCTTTCAATAATATTTTTAGAAGGAAAAGTATAGATAACTAATAACATTCTTGAACAATATGTGAATAATGTGAATTAATAGAGTTAAAAGAGTAAATTTAATGAGTAGCATTAAATTAGGGTGTAATGTACTTGTATTTAATTGGTGGTTGTTCATGTTGTTCAAGATAATCATTGTTCTCCTAGCACTCCCTTTTTTAGAATTATGTAATGTTATTCAAATATATAATTAAGATGATACATGGTAATATTGTATTAAAGGTTAAGTTGTGTTGATAATATCTTGAGCTACATCATCCCACTTGCTTAGCCATTTAAACCTAACCTAACCATAATCTTAATTTCCAACCAAAAAACACATGCACCTTGGATGGAAAATTCAAGTACAGAACATTGGATGGCAACAAAGAACGTATTTTAAGATGCCAAACAAGTACGATTAATGTCACACTTCAGTTTTATAACTCTTCTAATTGAGATTATCTATCTTTGTAAATTTAGATTAGACTGCCGATTTAGATGATAGAAAATCCGTGTCAAAGCAAACAAACTACTATTAGCAGGAGCTCAATTGAAGCTGAATTTTGAACACTCGCATCTGTTTTTGATAAATTGATTTGGATACAAATTTTACTAAGTGAGCTAAGACATTCGTGTCAAACACCACCTTCAGAATGTTGTAATAGCATGTCAACTATCCTTCTACCATATAATCCTATTCTTTACGAGAGAACCAACACTTTTGAGTTTGATTTGTAGCTATCACTCACATACCCTCCACTAAACAGATAGGAAACCAAAAGCATATCAGTCAAAACTCAACCAAATATCTTTGGATGAATTTAAAATTTTTACGAGTTAATATATATGGATGTTTCTTCTACTAAGTATTAGAATGTTTCTTTTTCATATTAAACGGATGTTCTTTTATATATTTTTCGAATTTGTGATTGTTAGAAGTTGATAGATTAATGTGAAAAAAAAGAAAAAGGTTTTTATAGGTTTTAATTAGGTTTACTTAATCAATTTAAAATTTTTTAAATTTTGAATTTAAAAAATTTAAAATTAATTAATTATTAATATAAATTAATATAATTTTGTTTAGTTTTTGGCTGATAAGCTTTTGGTTCCTTATACTTTTCTTTAACTAAATTATTATAATCTATGTTGTTCGACAAGTTTAAAAACAAACTTAGATTGTTTTTAAAGCCATCCAAAATTTGTGGGGAAGGAAGGTGTAAGAAGGCACGTGATTTGGTGTTCCAACTTCCAAAGTTGTACGAAATTTTAATATTTCTTGATTAGAAGAAAGAGAAAAAATTTGTATATAGAGTTTTAGACTTTTAGTGTTTTGTTATTAAGAAGAAAGAGAAGAATGATAATTAAAGTTATGTTTTGAGATTTGGGCTAAAACCTTTTTGTTTTATTGTTTTAATTTGATTTTATTTCATTTTTGGATTGATATCAAATTATTACAAAATTATGACGAAAACAAAAAACAAAAATTTAAAAGAATTAAAAGGGTAAAATATTATTTTAGGATTAATATTTTAAAAGACTAAAATATCTTTAATATTAAATTTATTTGATTTGAATTAAAATTTTATTTAATTAAAAAGACAAAAATATTCTTTTAGTATTAATGTTATTTAAATGTATTAAAACAAACAAAAAAACCAAAATACCATTTATTTTGTGTAGGCATATTAAAAGGGAAAAAAAGGTTAATAGTCAAATTAGTCCTCGAAAGATAATATATTTTTTAAATTCATTTTCAAAAGGTTTTTTCAATCAAATTGGTCTTTTAAAAATTAAGAATTAATCAAATTTGTTCTTCAGTTACTCCACTCACAATTTCTGTCAATGATTGATAATATGAAATATTAACTGATAGCATATATATATGACACCTAACATGTCTAATTGGACGCTGACTAAATATGTTTATAAAAATCTATCAATTTAGTCGTTAGGTCATATTGAGAATAAGGTTTATGTAATTGGGGCAAAGGACTAAATTAATAAATTTTTATAAATATATTTGGTCAATATCTAATTAGAAATATTAGTTATTAAATATGTTGTCAATTAACATTTTACAACCTCATCTTTAAAGAAAATTGTTAATAGAGTGACTAGTGAACAAATATGATTAAAATTTAATCTTTGATGGACCAATTTGATTGAAAAAATTTTTCAAGGACAAATTTAAAAAATACCTTATCTTTTAGGAACTAATTTGATTATTAACCCTCTATATCATTAGGTACTTAGAAATATTTATCAATTTAACTTTAATTTTAAAAATCTAAATTTATATGTATACTATATAACGTAAAATAATACCTCGTAATATATAATATAATT